>NW_026614695.1:1018812-1302255 GCF_030052815.1 Hevea brasiliensis | reverse complement strand
AATTATGATAACTTTGAATTCATTATAATCAGTTAATCATCAATTAAGTGGGACTGCAGTGGAGAATTAGTGGACCATATAAATACCCATAAGTGGATATGTAAATGACTACTTCTGGGGCATTCTGTTTCTTCATTTTGCACAACCATGGTCAACAAGTATATTCTCTCAAAATCTCCATGGAAGGTTTCAATCAAAGCCTCACCCTCTCACCATTTTCCACATAAAACCATAAAATGTGCCTTCAATAAGAACTTGTGCTTACCTCATGTAAGCAGTATGTAGGAAGCAAAAGAGGAATTTGAGTGAGGTTTATGCAAGCTTCAAATAAAGGTTAGTGTTTAATCTTTCCATTTTCCTTCACTAATCCTTAACCATTGAGCTTTGGGTAAGCTGAATTGCTGAAAAATTGAGGAAATGATCAGAGTATTGAGTGAACCTTAGTTTTGGCAGCTCATGGAACTTCATATTGTATAGCTTCTGCTTGTGCATGTAGATGGTAGTTTGAGATGTTGAATTAAATGTTTAATTGTATTGAAGTTGAATTCCATGTGTGAAGTTGGATAGTAAACGAAAAGTGAAAATGGAAGTTGATGTGTATGTATTATTCTTATGTGTATTATTTTTGGGCAGCCTCAAAATGGAAATTTTTAATTTTGAATTTCATGAAATGTTGTTTAAATATTGTACAAAAATTTGGCAGCATATATGTGTGTGGAATAGTAGTGATAGGTATATAATTTAATGATGGAAGTTTGTGTGATGATTAGAAGTATTTATGTGTATACATTATTGGGCTTGAACTTTGTGAATGGTGACTGCATTTGGTCTATTTGAAGTGGTTATATTCTGTCCAAGTTGACCTATAATGTAGAGAATGGAATGGTTTGGGTTAGTGCCAAATGTAGAATATGGTGGGTAAATGAAGATGTAATTAGTAAACTTGTGTTTGGTTTGGTGTTTGAAAAGGGTGTAGAAGGGCAGTGTATGTTTTAGCTTAGAACCTTAAATGTGTGACTTCAATTAGTATGAGACCAATTGGAGGTAAAACTAGGCACAAAATTTGCCAACTTTCATGAAGAAAGCTTACCTAAATTCTGCCTAGAAGGTGACTTGAAAAATGACCAAATCTGGATTAGTGACTTGAAAGCCTGAAAATTAACCATTTAGGCAGCAGTTAGTGTTTTAGCCATAACTCACTCAAAACAGGTCAATTGACCTGAAATTTTTACCATGAATAGTTTAGACATAGATCTACAACTCTTATAAAGACACCAAAGCCTAGAAATGGCCAGAACCAAGCCAAATAGCTTGCACAATTTCAGATACCAAAACTAGCCAGACCAAAAGTGACCTAAAAATGACCTAAAGTTACCATTTTTGGTGCATTCCATTTAGCATTGGTAAATTGACCATAACTTGGTCTACACAACTCCAGAATGACCTGAAATTTTTGTCCCGTGCAATAAGACATAGACCTACAAGTTTGTAGTTTGGACCAAAACTAAATGAGGAACTAGGTTGTCTGGCTAGGTCAAAATAGTACATCGAAATCCGGCAAATTGCAATAAAATGCAATATACTTAAAAGTGAATTTGGTAACATGTACCAACACTAAAAGGCTATAAAATGTGACATATTGACATTAAACCTAATTCATCGAGAGTGCATCGAGGGTCAACATTTTAGGTTGACTAAGAAAAATAATAGAATTCAATAAATTAATTATTAAGCCTTATTCTTAGAGCGGTTTAAATGATCTTGAAACACTTTAAATTGTATATTTCATTAGCAAAAACTCGGGAAGGAAGGAAACAGTCGGGGCCAAGAGACATTTATCGAGGTTTGTGCACAACTAGTTTTAAGCGTTTTTGTTCTGAATATTTCATATGATTAAATGATATATTTTTCTTATGTATTATGTTTGACAAGCATTGGATTTAACTCAATGATTATTGAAATTGTTATAGTATGTATGAATTTAGCTTTGTGAAATGGTATTTCCACAAGTATTAAGCATTATTGTGAATTGAATAAATTATGTTTTGGAAAATTGTGATAGAACATATTTTGAATTGTGATGGGCAATTTGTATGGAAAAATGCAAATTTATGATTTGAATTGTGATGAGCATAAAAATTATTGGATATTAGAATTGACTTTGAATCGAATTGTATTGTGATTTATGCTCACTAAAAGGATTGTGATATTATTTTATATCTCACTATAGATGCTTGACTAGGTTATTACAGTCTCTCTAATTTGTTAAGAAGACAATGGAGTTAGTTGAGTTTTGATTACCATGGTACGTGCATAGGCTTAGATTCTACTCTTATTAAAGGTTAGATCTAAATTTTTTATGTTATGGCCCTTTCAGAAGATTCATTATTGTGATGTGTACTATGCACGATGATTCGACCTCCCGACCATAGGGAGTTAGAATCCGATTCGACCTCCCTGACCATAGGGAGTTAGAATCACCCCGAAGATGGCCCTTTCGGATTAGTCTTGCATAGTTAGTGAGATAAAGAATGATTTTTGAGATAAAGAATGGCTTTTGAGATAAAGAATGTTTTGCATAGTAAAGAATTGTGATTTCAATTATGATTTATGTATAATTGATTTTGTTGGAATTACCTTAAATAGTTAGTTATGATTTGATAATTTGAATTTCGTGATCAAAGTCATTTTATACAAATGATTTATATTATTGGCAATGAATATTTTGAGTTTTGGAATTTGATGAGTATCAGTTTTCAAATTAATTCTTTGTAATTTTTGTTAAGGTATATTGAACTATGTTTTAAGTTATAGTTGTGCACTCTTGAGTTCACCACTCGTGATAGCTTTGTATCTTTGTGCGAGTAAAAAGAGCATAGAGCAATTGAGTAAGCTTCTTTGAAGAGACATTGAATCGACTCGGGTATATCATAGGTATACCCATGTCCATAGGTTTTGATGTATGCATGTAATAATATGTTTGTAAATTATTTGAGCAGTTGTATAAAAACTCTTGTAAAATATTTTGGTATGTAATTAAATGTAAATTATTGTAAATGTAAAATTGAGATTTCATTTACTTGTATAGTTTTGTAATATTAATTTTTGAGTCTTGTAATCAATGAAATGTTTCTTTATGATGAGGTTGGTTTGAAAATGAAATGACTTGATTATTGAGATTGAGTTGTGAGATGAAATGAAGTTTATTGGAGTTGTATTTAAGAAAACATATGGGGAGTGTTTTCCTTTTCAGGTTTGAAGAATTGTTTTCTCAAAATACAGCCGGCACTTTGCCGAAATTTTGAAAAAAATTTTATAACACCAGATTTTAATCGATGATTTAAATTTCACGAAAATTGTTTTAAAATCCCTTGTAGTATACCTAATGGGTTATCGGTAGGCGAAGTATGGTAATTCATTAGGTGTACTACGGGATCATGTTACATCTTACGGGGGAGTAGGGTGTGACATTTATGATGGGAACATAAGTCACAATTACATTTTCATATGCTTTATGTGTTCATCAATCCATTTATGTTGAGTATATTTCACATTCCAAGTCATTTTATAAAGATTTCATGAATTCCAGAATCTATGCTTTAACTTCCCCTAGCAATCTGGCCAAGATGCCAAATCTTTTTGGCCAAACTTCCTTCATGGAAGTTGTTCTTTTATGTCTTAGCATTAATTTCCTTTTTTGAATCAGTCAATTTGAAGTTTTATAACTCTAGTTATGGTTAAATTAGCAATTACTATTCCAGGTCAGGATTTTCACTAAAATTTGCATCCCACATCCAAGCATCTTAGGCTCAAAATCTGATTTAAATCCCTAAAATAAAGTTTTAGGCCTTTATCTTAGGTTTCCAGTTCAATTTCATTCACTTCAATTGGAGTTTTCTAGAAAACGTTATGACCTATTAATTATCGGAGGTCATAAGGCAATTGTCTTTGGATTGTAAGAATTCCAACATTGTCTTTTCTAACGTGTTCTAACAATTTCCCGAAGTTGCCTTAAGATCTGGGTTCGGGTCAAAAGAGAGAAATTGTAGTTCTATATCTTATGTAAATTTTGGCTTTAGAATTACTTCATTCACAATTTTATAGCTTGAGTTATGGCAATTTTTCCAAAACTGGTCGGGTACCTAAATGTTCAGGATTTGAGTTGATCGAACCAAGGCAGTCTTACGGACCAAATTTTCTAGCAATTTGGTTGAGTTAGGATCATAATTTGGCTTTAAGTTCTCCATATGAATTGTTCTCCTATGTCTCGGGCTTCCAACAAGTCAAAATTAATCTCATTTGGAGTTTTCTAGTTCAAGTTATACTCATTCTAAGTTATCTTGTTCAAATGGTCATTTTCTGGATTCAGAATGACACACCCTACCCCTCTGTAAGGCATAACATGATCCCATAGTATACCTAATGAATTACCAACCGTCTCACTGATAACCCATTAAAGACACTACAAGGGATTTTAAAACTTTTCTTACTTCTTTTCTGATGGTGAGCATTATTTCTGGTGTTAAAAAAAAATTTAGCGAAGGGAAAGCACTAACACATTTGAATTATTAGTAAATTCTGTAAAATTTTGGCGAGTGCCATACGTATTTTGAATAAAATAGTTCTTCAAAAACCTGTAAAAAGCACTTCAAATATATTTCTCAATCTCAAACTCCAACATTTAATCAACACAATATGTTTCTCAACTCAAATCTATAATAATTTTTGATTTTCAAAGTGAGATAAAAGGAATATATTCCAAATTTTACAAGCCAAAATAATTCACAATTTATTTTACAACTTCAATGTACAATTTTAATTTACAATGCTCAAAACCAAGAACACTATATACATACGATGAACATACATTTACAATACAAAATGAAAAATATGGTATACTCAATATGCGAAGAACTCTCAATATAGCATTAGCGATCTAGTATGCTTCCACATCGATCTATCTACCTCGGCGGTAATGAAAAGCTATCGCTGAGTAAAATTTACTCAGTGGTGCACAATAAAAATTTGAAATGCGATATATAAATCTTTTATTGACAATTCACAAATCAAATAGTTCACAATTTCATTTCACAATTTACAAAGTTCATATAACACAAATTTGATCAAACAATTATATAACACAGTTTTGCCAATCAATAACACCATTTGAGCAAATAACTGAATAATATAGTTTTGCCAATCAATAACACCATTTGATCAAACAATTGAATAACACAGTTTTGCCAATCAATAACACCATTTGATCAAATAACTGAATAATATAGTTTTGCCAATCAATAACACCATTTGATCAAATAACTGAATAATAAAGTGTTGCCAATCAATAACACAATTTGATCAAATAACTGAATAATACAGTTTTGCCAATCAATAACACAATTTAATCAAATAATTGAATAATATAGTGTTGCCAATCAATAACACAATTTAGGCCACGACACAATTTTTTCCGCACATGCTGTGTTGTACACCACGACAAGACACACTCACCCCAATAATCGAAATCAATGAGGGAGGAAGCTAGCTAAATAATGAGTACTCATCCACACTCACCTCGGTGGCAAGTCAAAGAGGAGAACATAATCACACTCACCCGGTGATAAGTCAAAGAGGAGGAATATAATACTTGATGTCATGCCAAGTGTGAATCAAAACAATTTCAAAATCACAATATTTCATATAGTTCTCAAATCACATTTTATCTCAAAATTTCCATTTGCAAAGTAGGCAACACAATAATTTCCAAATAAGATTCTCAAAGCCAAAACAATAAAAAATTATTCATAACTCAATTCTCCAAATAAATTTTCTAGTAAGCGGTGAATATAAAAAGCATTGTGCACAGACAAAATTTAAAACTATAATGTTCAATTAAATTTTTAAGTAGAAAATGAGAAGTCAAAATTATTGTGCACAAACACAATTTAAAACAATAACATACAAATAATCATAATTTATTTCAATAGAAAAATTCAAAAGAAATACTTATTGTGCACAAACCTCTGATATATGCCTCTTGGCGACTCGATGTTCCTTATGCTTCTCAATATCCTTTTCATTGAAACACACAATTTGAAGTGTTTGATATTCATTCATGTCTCTAGCAATAAGGTTTAATACTTAATTCATTGAATTCTATTATTTCTTTAGTCAACCTAAGATGTTGACCCTCGATGCATTCTAGGTGATTAGGTTTTAATGTTACAAATATGTCACATTTGTAGCCTTTTAGTATTGGTACATATTACCAAATTCATTTCCATGTATATTGCATTTTATTGCAATTTGTCAGATTTCGGTATACCAATTTGACCTACCCGGACGACCTAGTTTCCTCGATTTTTGGGTTTTGGTCCAAACTACAAACTTATAGTTCTATCTCTTATTGCACTTGGCGTAAAATTTCAGGTCATTCTGAGTTTACTAGACCAAGTTATGGTCAATCTACCAATGCTGGTCGAATGTATCAAAATGGTCACTTTAGGTCATTTTTAGATCACTTTTGGTTCGGCCAGTTTTTGGACCTGAATTTGTGCAACCTATTTGACTTACTTATGGTCATTTCTGGGATTTGGTGTCTTCATAAGAATTATAGATATATGTCTCAACTATTCATGGTAAAAATTTCAGGTCAATTGGACCTATTTTGAGTGAGTTATGGCCAAAACACTAACTGCTACCCAAATGGTCAATTTTCAGGCTTTCAATGCACTAATACGGATTTGGTCATTTTCAAGTCACCTTCAAGCAGAATTTTGGTAAGCTTCCTTCATAAAGTTGGCACTTTTTGTGCCTAGTTTCACCTCAATTGGTCTCATACCAATTGGAGCCACACACTTAAGGTTCTAAGTCAAAAAACACACTACCCTGCTACACACTCTTCATCACATACCAAAGGACACATTCAACACTTACCAAGTCACTTCCTTCATGCCATTTCTATTTTGTACCATAACATAAACACATTTAGCAACTCATTTTTGGTCATTTTGGCAGCTTATAACCACACTCAATATACACATTATAGTCCAGAATTTTCCAAGTCCAAATTACAAATAATTTAACCACATGACAAGCTCATTCAAATGCCCAAACTCAAACCTCTATACACATATACATGCTGCCATAACAAGCACCATAATTCAACAATATAATTCCATAAACCAAACCATGAAACAACACATTTTGATCTACACTTCAACTTTGCCGAATTATACATCTCTTCAATTAGCTTCCAAGCTTCCAAAATCAAGTGTACTTTCACATACATTTAGTATACATCACCTAATTTATTCCTACACACATAAACACTTCATCAACACTTTAATCTACCATTTACATGCAAGGATAAACTACCCTTATTGAAGTTCCATGGGTGCCAAAAATGTACCTCTCCCTTAACTCATCAAACTTCAAAAATCCTTCCACAATTCAACTACCCATAACATCCATACAAAGTTTAATGAAACAAGCATAAAAATTACATACTTACCACTTTTGAAATTCTTCAAAACCTTGACTAAACTTGATTTTCTTGCTGCCTATCTACTGCCCAAGTTGTGTAGAATAATTTTTGTGAAGGAAAATGCAAGGAAATAGGCTTGGATCATGGGAGAATGAAGCTTGCATAGAGCTTGGAAAGGTTTTGGCTATGGAGGTTTCTCTCACTTTAATTTCAGCTGGTTGTCTTTAAGGTTGAAGATGATGAGTTATTTCTACCCAAAAGATGTGTAGTGGTCTACTTAAGTGGAGTGAGTGGAGCACTAAGTAGAAATTTAATGTTTATTTATCCTAAGGTTTCCAAATTCTACATTTAACTCCTATCTTTTGCTATTTACATTAGGTACCACCAATTTAATTTTTCATGACATTTTCCAAGTGCAAAATCATGTATTTTTAATGGAAATTTAGGTCAAAAGACAACTCGAGGTGTCAATTGGCCACAATGCCCCTGTTCGGGTTGCATTCCCGATTTTTCGGTAATACCGAGTTTTGTCGTTTTCTCGATTTCTCACTTTTCTTTGTACTAATTAATTAATTTTTCTTTGATATTTCTAATAGTATTTATATTTCAATGGACATTTATTTAAGTCCTAAAAATATTTTTCAGGGTTCCCAGCGGTCGGGCTAGTCAGCGGTCCACAGCGCAACTTCCGGTCTGATTACCCATCGCTAGGGTTCTCGACTAGTTTAACTTGGTTACATTTCATTGCTATTATTTTTTCTTTGTTTTTCTTGTATTTTCTTTTCTTGTATTTCATTATTTTATGTCTCCTCATCCATATTTAAGTGCAGTTCTAGGCATTCTAGCTGTCCGGACAACACTAGTCACCGGAACAGTAGAATCGCTCTGGCATAGGGGTGTTACACAGAATTTCACTTCCAGATTTCAGCCCCAATTCCAACCTCTTCCAGTCAATTCTGGGTCAAGTGCCCCCTTGTAGTATTATGTCTTAGTCTTATTTTGAAATTGGTTTAACCTTAATTGAATTTACCTAACTCAAGTTATAAGCAAATCAAGCTACTGCTCCAGCATCAGGCCACACACACACCACTCCAATCAATCCACATTTTCACCCTTTCATCAACATTTTCTCAACATCCAAGAATTCAATAGTCAATATATATATTCAATTATAGTAAATAAGAGCTAGGCAAAGAAAACCTTAACTAGTTATTAACTTCAAAATTGCAAGATATCTTAGCACTAACCTTGTATGCTAGCTTCAATCACCCTTCAAACACCCTTTTCTTCAATCAAACACCAGTTCCCCCTTGTATTCCACTTCTGGCCAGATTTCTCACTTGAGAATTTGATGTGTTTTCTTCACTTTAAGGCTGACTTTGGAGGTTTATCTAGGTTTCCAACAAGTTTGATGAAGGGAGGGCAGATTTTGGAAGCTTGGAGTTGATGTTTTAATGGTGGAAATGAAGAGAAATTGAGAGAGAATGGAGGGGAGGTTTGGGATGGCAGAATGCTGGCAAAAGAAAGAGACCTTTTGAATTATAAATAAATGAAGAGAAGTTGTCTGATTCTCATAGGCTTTTAAGTTTTTAATTGGGTCATGCTTATGTCATAGTTATGTCATAATTATAATTCAATTTTCATTTCTTTTCTTTTCTTCTTTCAATTACACATCTCTATTTGAATTTTCATCAAAATTTATTCATATTTCAACACATTAATTTCACTTAATTTAATTGAAATTTTGGTCAAAAGTCAACTCTCCAAGTGAAATGACCAAAATGCCCTTCATTGAGTTCATCAAGTTATAATTGTCTTTCTGGATTGGCCTTAATCTTCTTGCATTGCCTTAACATATTTATTTTCATTAATCCCTCAATTAAGTCCCAAATAAATTTCTCACAAGGTTCCTTATGAGTTTGGGATGGCAACTGAATCCACAGTCACATCCCTAGTGAGGTCACTCATCGCTATAGGTTTATACTCATTTAACTCATTTACACTTCATTTCTTTTATTTTTCTTTAACTTTACTTGATCATTATTTAGTTCATTTATGGCTCCTCACTCTAGTTTAAGTGTGATTCGGACATCTGGCTGTCCAAAGCAGACATTAGTTGTCGAGAATAGTAGAATATGCGGGCTGTCAAAGTGAGGGCATTATAATTCTTCCCCTCTAAATAAAAATTTTATCCTTGAAATTTACTGATGTAAATAGCTGTGGAAATTACTGCCTCATTGTTTCTTTGCTCTCCCATGTTGCCTCCTTAGTATGCGGATCGGCTCCTCCCAAAGCCTTCATGGCATATGCGCGTAGTGCTACTCTAGCTTTGGGCCTCTCAATTTGTCTCGAGCGACTTTACGTGAAGTATCGGTAACCACATTCTAGTAAATCTTCTACCCCTCTAGGCTATTGGGCGAGACCTCTCTATCTATGGTGGAGCGGTGGGAATACTCCTCTGTGGGCAATCTCGCGATAATGATGCGTAGCTCTACATCGGAAACATCCCGGTTAACGATCGACACTCCCTCCATGTCTCCTACCACGATTGCATATATTACGGCACTAAGGCTAATCCCCTTGCTCACGTGCACGAGGCGGCCACAAATACCCAGGTGGCCTCTACGGCTATATGCAGTCCTATGAATCCTTGGGCTTCTTACTAGCGAAGTCGGCATGCTAGGCGCCTGGTCGATTCTCTCTTCTGTGCCTATCTCTCCGAGTCCGCTCACTATTCTAACTCTCTCCACATTTAAAGTATCTTCTACCATCCGAGAAAAATCGGTAATCCTCAAAGATATAATATGCAGCAATGTTGTCATTTAATCCCTCTTCAAACCTTTTACATATATCGGCCTCGATTGGGAACTATCTCTCTACCACACCAACTCAATCGTACAAACTCCCTTTCATACTCACGTCTTTAATTGCCTCTATCTCAAGTGATAAACTCCCTTCTTCTTGCCTCAAGATAGACATTGCTAATGTATTTCTTCCTAAACTCAGCCAAGAAGAATTCCCAAGTCACTGAGCAGGTTGAACTACAGTGACCTTTGTATCCCACCATTGGTAGCCATCCTCTGAGCGAGAGACAAAGCACACTCCACACTCTGCTCAGGTACAATGAAATTCTTGAAGGACCCTCTCTGTCCTCTCCAACCAATACTCAGCTGCTGCAGGATCATCTTCCTTTTTGCCTTTGAAATCTACAGCTCCATATTTCCTGATCTTTTCCAAATGGGATTTCTGTTGGGGTTGAGTTTATGAAATTACCCCTGTCATCTGCCTAAAAAACTCAGTCATCTCTTTGAAAAGAGCTTCTTGAGGTGGGTAGTCTTGTCACACAGACCCTCCATAAGATGTAACATGATCCCATAGTATACCTAATAAATTACCGTACTTCGCCTAACTATAATATAATAAATATACTATAAGAGATTTAGGAAAAACAATACAATTTAACAAAATGGCGAATTGACAAAAATTTAAACTAAGAGTTTTCAAATCAATATCTGTCATAGAACTTTTTAGGAATAATTAAGCATTTTTTATAAATTTGCGGTGATGCCATAAACTTTATTTGAAATTAATTAAACATTTAAAAATTTTATAAAAATTGCGACAGAGTGCCAGCTAGAAATTTAAAAAACAGTTCTTCAAAACTTGTAGAAAAACACTTCCTATAATTTATTTCAGTCAAACTTCATTTAAAGCAACACAACCCAATCTCATCCTAAAGAAGATAATTCATTATTTACAATGCTTAGAAAGAAACTTAAATACTTGCATTCATTGAGGTAACAAAATTTATATTACAAAAGAAATTTATGTAATTAACCCCTTAAATAATAGCATAATTTTTTTTTTTCATTTGATTACAATCCCAAAATAATATTACAAGTGTTTTTGTACAAGCTTTCGAATGTGGTTACATACATATCATTACATGATTGTACCAAAACTTAATATACAAGGGTATACCTAGGCTATACAGTAAACAACTTCAATCCACGCTTCAAGTAGCCTCACTCCATTGTTATATCTTTTCTTTCACTGCGACAACAAACAAAGCTATTCTTTGACGGTGAACTTCGATGGTGCACAACAAATAAATTAAAATTTAATACAAAATATACTTTGACAAATCATAGTAAAAAAGCTCAAAATATTTAATTTCTTCAAAATTCATGAAATCAAAATCGATAATTCCAATCACACAAATTTTTTTGATGAATAGCGTTTCATTGAGTAATAACAATTTATCCAATTCATAACAAAGCAATTGAGATATTTATATTTTTCTTAAACCATGAAACAATATATCATTTTCCAACCACTAATAAATATTTGTTTCAATCACATTTTATCAAAGTACGCATAATTTAAGGATGTTGAAAACATTCACACAGCATATAGCATGACACTAAAACAATGTCGGGTTGTAAACCATGACAAAGCCAATTCTCCCAATAACTAAAGGCTAAAGGGGTATACACGGGCTGGCTAGCAAATATGAGTACTCATTTAATTCTTTCTCAACTGGCACACACCTCAACACTTCAGCTAGAGAGGAAATAACATGTTCATCCCATTAGACAAGCTAATGAGGAATTCAATCACATTGCCATGCCGACTGTGATTTTAAATCATATTCAAAACAATTTCTATTCACAAAAAGCATTTACAAATTAGTAAACATATTTAATCATTGTAAATTCATGCACAAGGTTGGCAACACATCAAATTCAAAATTTATAATTCTTAAAACCATGAAATAAATTCTTAACTCCATAGAAGAAAACATAATTAAATCATACAAAGTCATTCAATGAATTAAAGTTCTTGTACGCTAGAGAAAATACAATTAACAAGTTCATTCAAAACCCATTAAAACATAGAAATAGACTAGTTATGCATAAACCTCTTTTGCTTGCTTTGATTTAATCCAATTTTTCCTTCTTCCTCTAATGGCTTCTTTCCAACTGAAACACATAATTTTAAAGTGTTTCACTATCCATCCAAATCATTTCTAATAATTAATCCAATAATTAAACTTTGCATATTTGATTTTACTCATCTTTGTTTATAGCTAAGGTGGTTACTATTCATTTGACTAATTAAGTAAAATGTTGACTTTCTCATATTCAATAGGTATATTAGTTCTAATTACATCCACATTTCACATTTTCGGTTACAATTGTGTTGGCATTGATTGCTAATTGAAATTTAAAACTCCCTAAGAGAAATTCCAAATTTTCAGTTTTGGTCACTTGGGTTTACTATTCTATTGGACCTATCTAGAGTAGAAATTTGGCTAACCTTTCTTCATCAAAGTTGTTCCTTAATGTATCTAATTTAATTTCCCTTTTGAATCACTCCGTTTGGAGTTTTGTAGCTCAAGTTATGTCATTTTACAAAGGCTGGCCAGATTGGTTATTTCAGTTTTACAGGCAAATTTTGGTTTTGGCAGATTCGGTAACCTAACTCTAGTTGGCAATTTGATTAGGTTAGAGGCCAAACTGGGTTCTAAGTTCTTCATAAAAAATGTGCTCCTATGTCTAACCTTTCCAATGGTTCAAAAATGAGGTCATTTGGACCTCTCTACATAAAGTTATGACCATTTGAATATGTCTTGTTCATTTGGTCAATTACGTCCAATAACGAGGTACCAATTCGGATTCAACCTAATTTTAGACCAACTTGTGGTCACTTTTTGGACAAAGTTTCTTCATAAAAAATGTAGCTTTAGGTCTTAAATTTCATCTCCATTAGCCTCACACTAATTGGGTGCCTAGCTCCACTTATAACCTTAAAGGCATCTTGCACTCAAAGGTCGAAATCAATAATTCAACCACCATAAGTTTTCTCAATTCC
Source organism: Hevea brasiliensis (assembly GCF_030052815.1). Taxonomy (NCBI): domain Eukaryota; kingdom Viridiplantae; phylum Streptophyta; class Magnoliopsida; order Malpighiales; family Euphorbiaceae; genus Hevea; species Hevea brasiliensis. Next base: position 1,288,895 of record NW_026614695.1, on the reverse strand, counting down.
ATTTGTCAATTCTCAACTCATAACACACTAAATATCCATAATTAAGCATAATAACACTAATTGGTCAAAATTTCATCAAAACCCCAAATTCTCACCAAAACCCTAATATCCCATCTTCATAATTTCACAATTTATGTAAATTCATACAAATCTCGACTTACAAATCATATATACATTTTTAACTAAGGTAGAATTCAAGCTCAATTTAAATGAAATACCTCAAAACCCTAATGTTGCATGGCTGGCCGAAAATTCAAAGCTTGAGTCCCATGCATGATTTTTCAATTCTTAAGTTAATTTCCCCACACTCAAGAGCAATTCAACACATATATATCAAGTTTAAGCTCATAGGACACTTACCCTAATGGAGCAAACTTGTCCCTTCAATTCTTCACTTCCTTCTTAATCTTCTTTGTTCCCAACCTTCTTGTCAAGCTTGAGTATCAAATTTTCGTTAAGGGAGTCATGGGTTTTATGGTGTAAAACTTGGGTTTCTAGAGCTCAAAACATTCATCCATGGAGGAAATAAAATGGGAGAGGGATGAGAGAGATGGCTGGCCATTTTTTGTTGAAGAAGGCGATTTGTTTTCTTTTTAATTTTGTCTCATTTTAATGATATTTATCCCTAATTTTTCATAATTTAAAATTATAATATTAATTAGGTCATGCTTACATCACTATGATGATGTCATAACGCCTTTAATTTAAAATTTTCTTTTCTTTTCTTTTTTTTTTCCTTTCCTTCCACAACTCTTCATGTTTTTAATTATTGTTCACAATTTTAATTTTCTACATTTTAATGAATATTTAGACCAAGAGTCACCTCTAAGGGTAAATTGACCAAATTGCCCCTTATCGGTCTGATCAATTTTTACAATAGCACAAGGTTGCTTCCTGAATCCTGATTCAATTTTTTGAACTGGTTCTCTATTCTTTTCTGTGATTTTCACACTACCATTAGCTTCTCAATTTTCCTTAGGCCTGAGGTGCCATAAGGTATCACACGAAATCAGGGTAGCAACTGAGCTCGTATTCACTTCCCAGTTCAGTCACCCATCGCCGGGACCTCAGCTCATTTAACTGATTATGCTTTGTTTTTCTTATTTTTATTTTACCTTCATGTAATTGCTATTTATTTTTATTTATGGCTTTTCTAGATGACTTAAATATGGTTCTAAACATCCTAATTATCCGGACAAATACTAGTCACCGGAATAGTAGAATGTATGGAACTGTTCAATGTGAGGGTGTTACAATTCTCCCCTCCTTAAAAAAATTTCATCCTCGAAATTTACCTACTATCAGTCTCTAAATAATCATGGGTGTTGTCTTCTTGTAACACCCCTCACTCGACTACAGTGCAGCTGAACAAGGCATGTCACACTCCTTGCCGGAGCACCCTATTTTATCTTACTTTATTCCTTTAAAAATTTTATTCTCATTAATTTTTAATATTAATTATTTTTCTATGGAGAAACCAGCGAAGTTTCTCCTGTTTCTTTTACCATTTGGCGTATTTCACTATTCACCTACTTGAAATTTCAACAATATTTTCACAATAAAATCTCATCAGTTATTTTCATAATCATCTCATCACACATTGAATTCTTGCAACTCATTTGCATACATATATGCTCATACTCAATTTATGTATCAAAATTCTCAAAATTTATAATTTACATGATTTACAAGCTAATTTCATAAATTCACAATTTACATGATATAAAAATTAATTTCAATACCATAATTTACATTACAATTAATAACTAATTATAAATACATAAAGTAACTTTTGTGAGCCCTATCTACATGCATTGCTGAGGAGGTGACAACCTTAAGCACTTCTGACACTTCTGCAGATCTGGACTCCAAAAATCTCAATCAAAGTACCTGCACGAGGAACAAATCCATCGCGCTAAGCATTGCTGCTTAGTAGTGCAATAATATAACAAGAAAATAATCTACACAAATAAGAAAGAATCAAGCATTCTAAATATTCAAGTATCAATTTGATTTAAAATGATATTTCTAGTATTAACTATCTTATATGCTAATTCGTTCCTCTTTGGAAGTACCGAGTTTACAGCCTTACGGTAATAATATTCAATATATATTTTATTCTAAGAGTATTGTTTTGAGGTTTCTCTATGATTCTGCAAATTGTATTTTTATTATATTTCTATTGCTCATCTATTTTTCACATTTCATTCAATACTTTCTAATGTTTTTAATTGCTAATATTCTTAAATGATTTCAATAATTTTACACTGCCAGTAAACTATGTGGTGACTAAAGCTGGATAACGGTCGTTGGCACTAGACACCGGGTGCCTCGGGCGTCATACCATGGGGCGGGCGTCAACCACGTATGCGGTCGTATGACTAAAAAGCCATGATAACATATAATCGAGCATACAAGTCATGAGTACGGGCATAAAGCCATGAGTACGGGCATAAAGCCATGAATATAAGCATAAAGCCTTACGCAGTACTGCTAAAACAATACCCTATTAGCATGCCAATCTATCTAATCTGACATACGTGTCTAGGCAATACATAGGCACATAGTACCATTAAGAGTTCATAAGTATCATTATTTCATTATATGTTTCAATTATAATTTATAACGTTTTAATTTTTATTACTAGCAGAAGTATAAATTTCCTAAAATACAATTTTACATAAATTATGCATTCATTATAATTTATATATTCATTATATTATCCATATTGATCACAATTCATAACAATTATTCTCATGTACAATTGTACTCAAAGCATTTTTTCTTCTCCAATAATGAGAACTAATGTTTCATTCATACACTTATCTATTCATTATACTATTTATATAATTATCATTATCATTCATATTTCAAGTAATCCATGACCATTTCATGGATTTTAAATTTAGCTTAAATTTTCTTTATATCCTAGAGCCACTCAAATTCAAAAATTAAAATTCATTAATCATATTATATATTAATGATCATATTAGCTTCTCTAATTTATCTTACTGTTTCCTAAATCATTAGGGTCACTATTCACATTATTATTTACTCAAAATGTTGACTTTTTTCTATAGAATAGGTGTGTTAATTCCAATTGCCCTAAGATCCCACATTTTGGGTTCTAAATTTGTTGGCATTGATTGCCAATTGCAATTCAAAGCCTCCTAAAAATATTTTCAAAAATTTAGTTTTTATGTCCTAAGTTTACTGTTCCATTGGTCTATGCTAAAGTGAGAATTTGGCTAAACTTTCTTCATGAAAGTTGTTCCTTTATGTTTCTAATTTAATTCCCTCTTTGAATCACTCCATTTGGAGTTTTGTAGCCCAAGGTATGATCAAATAACCATAACTGGTTCTTTTCCTAATTCTATCTCTTTAATTAGGCAGATTTTGGTATTACCCTTTACCAATTTAATTGGACATGTTATAGTTACTTTTAGGCTTATCGTTCTTCATATAATTTGTTGTCCTATGTCTTATGGTCATTTAGAAATTTTAATTATAATTTTCCAAGTTTTATAGAATTAATCATACCAATTTAATTGGCCTAGACTCCAGTACCCTATGCCTTCAGGGTCCAAGTTCAGGTCAGTAGCTTTGACCTCCATTTTAGGTTCTTATGTTCATAATTTGAGGACAATGTCTGAAACAAAGTTGGAACCCTATTTCTTAGGGTTCCAGATCAATATGGCTCAACCTAATTAGAGTTTCCTAGTGGAAGATATGCTATAAAAACTATTATGGGGTCAATTGTGATTTGGTCAAACTCCAAGTTTTGATATGTTAACTTCTTCTAACCATTTGACCTAGTTCCTTTGGGTTCTGGGTTTTGGTCAAAAGACCAATATTGTAGACCTATGTCTTATAAAACTTTTTCCATTAGTTTCATTTCATTTGAATTTTTATAGCCCAAGTTATGGCCATTTATCCAAAACTGGTCAGGTAGGCTTATGTCCAGGAAATTCTGAGCAGAATTGATTCTGGTCAGTTTGGTGATCTAACTTGGGTCAGTAATTTCATTTGGTTAGAAGCATTTCTGGGCTTGGTGTTCTGAATAAAAGTTGTATTCCTATTTCTAAGCTTTCCAACGATATAAAATTCAGATCATTTGGACCTGTCTAAAGGGAGTTATGGCCAAATGTACTGTTCATTTAGTCATTTTTCTGGATTCAGAATTTGGTAAGCTGGATTGGATCAGCAAATTGGTCAACTTATGGACAGAATTTGAGCATGGTTTCTTCATAAAAAAATGGGGTATTTTGGGTCTATTTTCACCTCCAATTGGCCTCATATCAATTGGAGTCACACAACTTCAGTAATGACTCAAAGAGTACAAGGGACTCATAGGTTCGAATTTCCTGCAAAGAACATGCACTCCCAATATTCATTCCTCCTTACTCCCAAACTACAATTTGTCATTCATAGCACTTCAATTAAGCAACAATCAGTCTCAATTTGATAAATTCCAAACAATTCCACAAAAACCCTAATAGTTAGGTCAAACCCTAACTCAAAGTCCAGTTTTCAATCATGTCCATGCAATTCCACTTCTATTGTATTTAATATATCAATTATCCTCACTAATCAAGTTTAGATGAACCAAAATTATCCAACTCCTAAACCTCCCTAAGCTTTCAAAAACTTAAAGTTCCCATATTTTCAAGGTTTTCTTCAAATTTCATAAAATTTACACTTAGATTATCATGCTTCTACAAATTAAGGAAGAAGAGAAGATTGGTTAATGCACTAACCTCTTGTAGCCAATTCCAAGAACTCCAATTCTTCAATTTTTCTACTTCTTTTTGTTTTCAATCTCTTCTTCAAGGTCTATTGACAAATTTTTGTGATTAGGGTGTAGGAAAATATGGTATGAATTGAAGGGAAATTAAGCTTGAACATTCAAAAATGGTGGAAGCTTTGGGAAAAGGAGGTTCAGCCATATGAAGAGGGAAAAAGACAATCTAAATTTTTCTTTGATTTTTATCTATTTTTAAGTGTTTTATGAGTGCTTATTGAATGGTGATTGGTTGGGGCTTTTTAATTGCATCATGCATATGTCATAAATCCTATTTACTTTCATTTTTGTTTTTCTTTTCCTTTCTTCTTTAATTACTCATTTTTATTATTTTTTTCTTCAATATTTATTCATATTTTATGTCATATAATTTATTTACTTAAATAAACAAGTTGGTCAAAAATCGTCTCTGAAGGCGAAATGACCAAAATACCCTCTGTTTTGCTTAAAGAGCCAAAATCGTCTGTACCGATTGAAAAACTTTTCTGAGCATTTTCTTAGTATTCTAAGGCCATCGAAACCTCAATGACTCTTCTTTGGAGTCCCAAAAATTATTTCATGAATTTTCTCCTGGGTTTAGGGTTTTTAGCTGTGAAAACAGTAAGTTCCCATTAAGGTCACCCATCTCTAGGGCACCGGCTCATTTAACTTTGTTGTATTTCATTTCTAAAATTTTTCCTTAATTTTTCTTACACTTATTTGAGTTATTTATGACTCCTCACTCTAGTCTAAATATTTTTTCAGATGTTCTAGCTGTCCAGACCGACACCGCTCACCGAAACAGTAGAATGTGCAGAATTGCTATAGTGAGGGTGTTACACTTCTTATGTCCTCCTCACATTTCCATGTGGCTTGATGGTTTAGATGATGGTTACATAGCACTTTAACCAGTGGTATTTGTTTATTTCTTAACTGCTTAACCTCGTGTGCCAAGGTTCTTATGAGCTCCTCACCATAAATTAAGTTTGAATTTACTTCAATTCTAGAGGTAAGCAAATCTGTGTGCTAATGGGCCCACTTTTTCTGGGACTCCGTATGGTCCTATGAAGCAATAACTTAGTTTCCTCCTTTTTCCATAATCTCGTGATTTTCTTTCAAGGAAAACCTCTAAAAAATACTTTATTATTCGCATTATCTTCAATATCTCTCTTACTATTGTTCTATCAATTATTTTCATTTATGTTTACTTATAACGTGACCTTATTGGTCTTATTCAAAATACTTTAGTTAAATCCTTGGCTGCAGTTTCCATAGTTGTTATCTTACTATCTTTATCCATGACTTAGCCAATGTGCCATTATTCACCCTCTTGTTCACTTTTATTTAACTTATTACTTATAATTTTATTCCTTTTCCTAATAGAATAGTTCAAAATACTCTTACACATCTTAAATTTTTTTTTGCTCGCTCTAGTTGCATTTCCATAACTAACTTTTCTCCTCTTAGTATAAATTTAAATGGATTTTATCTTTGTACTACTTACTTCATCTTGAAGATAGGAATAAACAAAGTTTGATTCATTCCCTCTGTCATGTCCAAGTTTCAACTACTACGGGAATTGTCTACTTTAGCTCACCTCATCCTAAGCCTCTCGGTTTTGTCCCATAGGTAGAATGGAGAATTTCCCAGGAGATCACCCATCCTAGGATTTCTTTCAAGCGAGCATGCTTAACCCTGGAGTTCTTCCAATTCTTCAAACATTCCATTAAAATTTTGAGCTCCACGATTGGGCTCCTAACACTATTTCAATTTTGACTTACTCTAAATTTCGCATTTCTGGGTTCTACACCAAAATAATTATTTCCCCCAAGTGTTATTCCTTGGCCTAACTATCATGTCAAAAGTTTGTACCTTTTTGCCATTCCCAATAAATTATCTACACTGCAATATTACTTTGGATTGGTCATCTGGCCAATACTTCTAATATTCGTGATATCTCTTTATCATGTTTAAACCAACTATTTAAATTTTCACTTCTATATTTTCTTTTATCTACCGATATCCTATAGCTTATTTTTCGCTATTTTGTAATCGTGACCTGCTCTTTTATTGAACTATAAACAATTCTCTAATACCTTAAGAAGGGAGTCTACAAGACTCTCCTTTTTCCCATGCTATTCAAAACTTTTACACTAATCATAATCTAATCCTTATGATCCGCAAAATAAAATTATGCTCTTCCTAAGGAATACTTGACCAACTCTTTCCTATCACATTACTGTTCCAATTAGAACGTCGTTTCGCAATCAATTTATAAGTTATGATTATCATCCATAGCATCCTGTCTCTTTCAGGGAACAAAATCATACCTTGTGTCTTGCTGCTACATAAATAGAATACTGTTTCTTACTAAACTTTGGGCAAAAGATCCATTCCAATACCAAAACAACTATGAACCCCATATCAGAAACTGGATAACTTAGTCCTATAGGTGTTATCTTTAAATTTTGACCATACTGAAATCTATAGTCTTATAGCAATTACTGATGTACTGTAATTCGTGCTAGGGTAACTGATTCATTGACTCTCGCTATTTTGCAACTGTGACACTTCGATATTCTAATTTTAGAGTTTGAAAATCCTGGATCAGGATTTTCAAACTCATTTCTAGTAATAGAATTATGTCCTGGCATAACTGTACCAAAGCAAAAGCTATTCGTAACTATTCTTATCTTGGTGCACTATTGGGTAGTACATAGCTCTACACAATAAATCCCAAGTCAGTACTGTAATCTGCAGCTTACAGCGCAAACATCAAGAACATTGTATAGTTACTGCAATACATCCCAATAGATCACACTTCCTTATATTTTATCCTTTTTGAGTCCACTGATATCTTAAACTTATTCTGGTTATGATATCCACTGACATCTATCAGCAGTAATACCTTTGCTCGCATCTAAGACAACTATATTATTATAACTTACTTCTAGGTCCTCTTGTCTTACCTAATTAGGCTCACTAATTAACTTTATAATTTATCGTATTCTAGGAGATGTCTCTCACTAGCAAACTTTTCCAAAACTAATTTCAATCACGCTTATTATCGTAATTCTTATCCTAAAACACTAGTCACTAACACATCAAAATTTATTTTCATGCAAGGAAATAGCAGCAGCACATGTATTTCTAGCATTAGCATATAAATAAATAGAGATGGTGTAAAATAGTACATAATTATTTCTTTCAAAAATTGAAAATGTACTGGCAACTACGTTTGAAGTCTCTGCTTCTTTCCCACGATGCATGGTGTACACTCTGTCCAGTGTACTCCTCTGTTCGGGTTAGTCCATTGTGCTAGGATTACCCGAAGTACTGTCTCTACTTCTGCCTCTACCCCTACTAACTATCGATGAACCTTTAGAATCAGAAACTTGGACTGATTCTTCTGGTGTAGTATGTGGCATAGGTCGACATGCTCTAGTACAATCTCTGATAACATGCCCGATTTTACCACAATTGTAACAGGCTCCAGTGGCCTTATAGCAAATACCCCCGTATAATTTACCACAAATGCCATAGGTACGGATAGGAAAGAAATTCTTAGTTGTCTGTCAATTGGATCTTGGTGGCCTCTATCTTGCTAGTTTGTCTCTATCATATCTATGAGTTTGGGGTCCCTCAAAATCTTTTCTCTTCCCCAAACTGCTGCCTGAACTTTAGCTAGCAGGCTTCATACCCTTCCCCTTTTTATGCGACCTTTATGGGGGTTGGGTATGTACTTGGGCTTGAGCCAACATACTATCAGCCATTTGTTGAAAGAATATGGCCATCTATTGAGCCATTTGTGCGATAATTTGCATAGGTGGGGTTGGTGCAACTAGGCCTCCAAATCTCTAAGGAGTTGGGGCCTCACCTTGTACCTCAGCTATCCCCGACTGTTCTGCTATCTTATCTTTCTCCTCCATATCTTTTCACAAGATTTTCTATTTCCTGGTCAACTAACACAAGGGGATTTCTCCCCATCAGTTCATATTCATAATGCAAATGTGCTATATGTATCAAACATTAAGCAGTTGTACTTATCGAAAAATATTGCAAATTCACAATTCTAAATTTACGTTAAAAACTTGCTCTGTATACCACTAAAACATATCATACCCTACCCCTCCGTAAGATGTAACATGATCTCGTAGTATGCCTAATAAATTACCATACTTCGCTTACCGATAATCTATTAAATATACTACAAGGGATTTTGGCAAAACAATTCCATTTAACAATCTGGCATGGTGACAAAAATTTAAACTAAGTGTTTTCAAATCTAATATCTGTCATAAAACTTTTTAGGAATAATTAAGCATTTTTTATAAATTTGCGGTGATGCCATAAACTTTATTTGAAATTAATTTAATATTTAAAAATTTTACAAAAATTTTGTGATCTTAAACTAGAAATTTAGAAAAGAGTTCTTCAAAACCTGCAGAAAAACACTTTCTATAATTTATTTTAGTCAAACTTCATTTAAAGCAACAGAACCCAATCTCATCCTAAAGAAGATAATTCATTATGTACAATGCTCAGAAAGAAACTTAAATACTTGCATTCATTGAGGTAATAAAATTTATATTACAAAAGAAATTTATGTAATTAAGTCCTTAAATAATAGTACAAAATTTTTTTTTCATTCAATTACAATTCGAAAATAATATTACAGGTGTTTCTGTACAACTGCTTGAATATGGTTACATACATATAATTACATGATTACACCAAAACTTAATATGCAAGGGTATACCTAGGCTATACCCGTAAACAACTTCAATCCACTACTTCAAGTGGCCTCACTCAACTATTATATCTTTTCTTTCACCTGCGATAGCATACAAAGCTATCGCTGAGTGGTGAACTCAGTGGTGCACAATAAATAAATTAAAATTTAATACAAAATATACTTTGACAAATCATAGTAAAAAGGCTCAAAATATTTAATTTCTTCAAAATTCATAAAATCAAAATTGATAATTCCAATCACACAAATTTTTTTGATGAATAGCATTTGATCGAGTAATAACAATTTATCTAATTCATAATAAAGCAATTGAAATATTTAAATTTTTCTTGAACCATGAAACAATATATCATTTTCCAACCACTAATAAATATTTGTTTCAATCACATTTTATCAAAGTATGCATAATTTAAGGATGTTAAAAACATTCACACAGCTTAGAGCATGACACTAAAACAATGTCGGGTTGTACACCACAACAAAGCCAATTCTCCCAATAACCAAAGGCTAAAGGGGTACACACAGGCTAGCTAGCAAATATGAGTACTCATTCAATTCTTCCTCAACTGGCACACACCTCAACACTTCAGCCAGAGAGGGAATAACATGTTCATCCCATTAGACAAGCTAATGAGGAATTCAATCACATTGCCATGCTGACTGTGATTTCAAATCATATTCAAAACAATTCTATTCACAAAAAGCATTTACAAATCACTAAACATATTTAATCATTGTAAATTCATGCACAAGGTTGGCAACACATCAAATTCACAATTTATAATTCTTAAAACCATGCAATAAATTCATAAATAAATAGAAGAAAACATAATTAAATCATACAAAGTCATTCAATGAATTAAAGTTCTTGTACACAAGAGACAATACAATTAACAAGTTCATTCAAAGCCCATTATAAACTTAAAACATAGAAATAGGCTAGTTGTGCACAAACCTCTTTTGCTTGCCTTGATTTAATCCAATTTTTCCTTCTTCCTCGGATGGCATCTTTTCAACTGAAACACATAATTTTAAAGTGTTTCACCATCCATCCAAACCATTTCTAATAATTAATCCAATAATTAAACTTTGCATATTTGATTTTACTCATCTTTGTGTTTATAGCTAGGGTGGTTATTATTCATTTGACCAATTAGGTAAAATATTGACTTTCTCATATTCAATATGTATATTAATTCTAATTATACCCACATATCACATTTTTGGGTTACAATTGTGTTGGCATTGATTGCTAAATGAAATTAAAACTCCCTAAGAGAAATTTCAAATTTTCAGTTTTAGTCACTTGGGTTTACTGTTCTATTGGACCTATCTACAGTGGAAATTTGGCTAAACTTTCTTTCTCAAAGTTGTTCCTTAATGTTTCTACTTTAATTTATCTTTTGAATCACTCCATTTGGAGTTTTGTAGCTCAAGTTATGCCATTTTTACTAAGGCTGGCCGGATTGGTCATTTCTAGATTTTTGGGCAAATTTTGGTTCTGGCATATTTGGTGACCTAACTTTGGCTGGCAATTTGATTTGGTTAGAGGCCAAACTGGGTTTTGAGTTCACCTTGAAAAATGTGCTCCTATGTCTAGCCTTTCCAATGGTTCAAAAATCAAGTCATTTGGACCTCTCTACACATAGTTATGACCATTTGAATATGTACTGTTCATTTAGTCAGTGCGCGATGTGAGGTACCAATTCCGGATTCAACCCAATTTTAGACCAACTTGTGGTCACTTTTTGGAAAAAGTTTCTTCATAAAAATGTAGCTTTAGGTCTTAAATTTCATCTTCAATTGGCCTCATACCAATTGGAGCTGCCTAGCTCTACTTATAACCTTAAAGGCATACTGCACTCAAAGGTCCAGAAAGCAACAATTCAACCACCATAAGTTTTCTCAATTCCATTCATCAATTCTCAACTCATAACACGCTAAAATCCATAATTAAGCATAATAACACTAATTGGTCAACATTTCATCAAAACCCCAAATTCTCACCAAAACCCTAATATCCCATCTTTACAATTTCACAATTTATGTAAATTCATACAAATCTCAACTTACAAATCTTATATACATTCTTAACTAAGGTAGAATTCAAGCTCAATTTAAATGAAATACCTCAAAACCCTAATATTGCATGGCTAGCCGAAATTCAAAGCTTGAGTCCCATGCATGATTTTTCAATTCTTAAGTTAATTTTCCCACACTCAAGAGCAATTCAACACATATATATCAAGTTTAAGCTCATAGGACTCTTACCTTAATTGAGCAAACTTGTCCCTTCAATTCTTCACTTCCTTCTTGATCTTCTTTGTTCCCAACCTTCTTGTCAAGCTTGAGTATCAAATTTTCTTTAAAGGGAGTCATGGGTTTTATGGTGTAAAACTTGAGTTTCTAGAGCTCAAAACATTCATCCATGGAGGAAATAAAATGGGAAAGGGATGAGAGAGATGGCTAGCCACTTTTGGTTGAAGAAGGTGATTTTTTTTCTTTTTAATTTTTTCTCATTTTAATGATACTCATCCCTAATTTTTCATAATTTAAAATTATAATATTAATTAGGTCATGCTTACATCACTAGGATGATGTCATAACCCCTTAAATTTAAAATTTTCTTTTCTTTTCTTTTCTTTTTCCTTTCCTTCCACAACTCTTCATGTTTTTAATTATTGTTCACAATTTTAATTTTCTACATTTTAATGGACATTTAGGCCAAGAGTTACCTCTAAGGGTGAATTGACCAAATTGCCCCTTAACGGTCTGATCAATTTTTCCAATAGCACAAGGTTTCTTAGGAATCTGATTCAATTTTTGAACTGATTCTATATTCTTTTATGTGATTTTCACACTACCATTAGCTTTACAATTTTCCTTAGACCTAAGTTGCCATAGGGTCTCACACGAAATCAAGGTCATAACTAAGCTCGCAGTCACTTCCCGATTCGGTCACCCATCGCCGGGACCTCGGCTCATTTAACTGATTATGCTTTGTTTTTCTTATTTCCATTTTACCTTCATCTAATTGCTATTTATTTTTTATTTATGGCTTTTCTAGGTGACTTAAATATGGTTCTAAACATCATGTATCAGGACAGGACACTAGTCGCGGGAACAGTAGAATGTATGGAACTGTTCAATGTGAGGGTGTTACAAGGCTCCTCAGGCATTGGTATGGCAAGATCCCCCTACCTCCAACATCACCCATAGGCGAAGCATGGCTTTCTACCTCTTCCTCTATGGCCCTTTGTGATTCAGGGTCCATACTTTAACCTAAAATAAATAGAGAAACAGATCTACATTAGTGTCACCTTGACTCTTATTAGATGCAATGCATGACATGCACTCTATATTCTTCCATCTATCTAGGTCTAGGAACGGGTAAACCGTGCTTTGATACCACTAAATGTAACGCCCCTTGACCGATCTACAGTGTAGCTGAGGAAGAAATGCCACATTCTTTGTCAGAACACCTTATCTTATCTTGTTTTATTCATTATTAATTTACAATGCCATTCATTAATTAAATCATAATATTTAAATGGAGAAACTGCTAGAGTTTCCCCTGTTTTATTAGCATTTGTCCTGTTAAAATTTTTACCTGTATAAATAATTCCACATTCCAATTTTAATATTTATCTTCATTCCATATCATCAATCACAATTTCACAACATTCACATTCATTCATACATGAATTTTTGCTCATCTCATTAATTTACAGAATATACGTCATGTACAAATTGCAAATTCTCCATATTTAATTATAAATTTTTCTGAATCTACAACATACCAAAATATGAAATTTAATAGACTTGTGGGCCCTACCAAATGTTGTATTGAGGTGACATAGACCCTACTACAGATCTGTAGCCACAATCTCAATCCACTATCTATTGGGCTTTATCTCTAGCACCTACGCGAGGAAAAATCCATCATGCTAAGCATATTGCTTAGTAGTGCATTAATAAAATAAAAATAAACTGAACAATTAAAAATAATTAATTCATGTTTGTAACATCATAAGAGATGCATTTTTAATAAATATTTGAATCATGCTCATTTTGTTGATCTTTAGGAATAATTGGTTCATTTGGAATTCTTTCTATTCATTTATTTATCATCAAATTCTCTTAACTCATTTCAATGCCCAAGTAACTTATAACAAACTGACTAGACTGGATACGTAGGTTTTCCTAGCACTGGGTACTAGGTACCTTAGGTCGTCATACCATCGGACACATAATGTCTACCAAGTGTTCAACAGAATGACATAAAAGCCATAATATCAAGCATGTAACAGAATGGCTTAGAAGCCATAAGCACAGAATGGTATAAAAACCATGATCACAGAATGGCACAAAAGCCATAGTCACAGAATGGCACAAAGCCATAGGCACTTCTTGGCATGCCAATCTATCCAACCCATGCACAATGTTTAGGCATACATGGGCAACTAGTATCATTAAATATTCATAATTCTCATTATTTCACTTCATGTACTATTCATTGTTCATAGCATTGTCACTTCATTTATGATGGGAACATAAGTCCCAATTGCATTTTCATATACTTTATGTGTTCATCAATCATTTATGTTGAGTATATTTCACATTCCAAGTCATTTTATAAAGATTTCATGAATTCCAAAATCTGTGCTTTAACTTCCCCTAGCAATCTGGCCAAGATGCAGAATCTTTTTAGCCAAACTTCATTTATGGAAGTTGTTCCTCTATGTTTTAGCTTTAATTTCCTTTTTTGAATTAGTCAATTTGAAGTTTTGTAGCTCTAGTTATGGTCAAATTACCAAATACTATTCTAGGGCACTGAACCCTGCTGGTCTACTATTGTCATAATTTTTACCAAATTTTGCATCCCACATCCGAGCATCTTAGGCTCAGAATCTAATTCAAGTCCCTAAAGCAAAGTTTTAGGCCTGTCTTAGGTTTTCATATCAATTTGATTCACTTCAATTGGAGTTCTCTAGAAAAAGTTATGACCTATTAATTATCCGGAGGTCATAAGGCAATTGTGCTAGATTGCAGGAATTCCAACATTGTCATTTCTAACGTGTTCTATCAATTTCCCTAAGTTACCTTAAGATCTGGGTTCTAGTCAAAACACAAAAGTTGTAGCTCCATGTCTTATGAGAATTTTTGCTTTGGAATCACTACATTTGCAATTTTGTAGCTTCAGTTATGACAATTTTGCCAAAACTGGTCGAGTACCTAAATGTTTAGAATTTCAGGTTCAATCCAGAACCAAGATAGATTTTCTGGACCAACTTTGTCTAGTACTTTGATTGAGTTAGGGTCATAATTTGGCTTTAAGTTCTCCATATGAATTGTTGTCCTATGTCTCAGGCTTCCAACAGGTCAAAATTTACCTCATTTGGAGTTTTCTAGTGCATGTTATGCTCATTCTAAGTTGTACTGTTCAAATGGTCATTTTCCTGGATTCCAGAATTTCACTTCCAGATTTCAGCTCCAATTCCAACCTCTTCCAACCAATTTTAAGTCAAGTGCCCTCATGAAAATTATAGTATTATGTCTTAGTTTTTTTTTTGCAATTGGTTTCACCTCAATTGAATTTAGCTAACTCAAGTTATAATCAAATCAAGCTACAGGTCCAACATTAGGCCACACACACACCACTCCAATCAATCCACAATTTCACCCTTTCATCAACATTTTCTCAACATCCATGCATTCAATAGTCAAAATATATGTTCAATTATAGTAAATAATGAATGAATCAGATTATCTACAATTGATTGAAGTGTGAACTCCTAACTCTGGAATATTCTCATCCATTGGTACTTCACTTTTATTAATTATTTTAGATTTTACTTCTTTTAATTTATATTTAATCATTATTTCTCTACAACTCGATCGTCTAGATAATTAAAATCACTATAGTTTTATATTCAACACGTTCTTTGTAGGAATGATACTCTACTCATTACTTTATTACTTGTTAATGATCTATGCACTTGTAGGGTTGTAAACTAGCAAACATTTACCTATATAATTTTCTTTTTTTTAACCACTTTATTTACATGGCCCTTAGCCCAAAACTTATCTTACCCTTATGAGAGAGGTTATTTGTAAAAGTGAGGAACACTAAAAAAATGGAAAGAAAATATGGAAAAAGAAATAAAATAGAAGTACTAGTATATGGAAATAAATTACAAAGAAATAATCTATCAAAGTGTTCAAAGAACGAGTTTAGGGGTGGAACTAAAAAGGGACCAGTGTAATAAATCCAAGAGTATAAATAAAGTCCTTATTCAATTATCAAGAAGTACGCTAGCACTAGAGTCAATTTATAAATTTTTTCTCCATAAAATTAAAAAAAAAGAGAAAAATTCTAGTGTGCATGAATTTTTATAAATTAATAGCTCTCATACTTTAATTACCTTATATCCTTTTTCTTTGATTGCCACATCATTCCATTTAATCCCATTGCAACCTCATGAAAAGACCTTTCGTTCTTCTAATAGTAGGTGATACATTAGTGGAGATAGGGCTAGGAGATCTGCATATGGGACTTGGGAAATTAAATTCAATACATTCATATAGAAGCATTACAAATTGCTAAGTGTACATGCGCTCATTTAAGTAAATGATTTCCTGTAACTGGTGTGTGACATATGTTTTGGGTTGGTAATTTGCACCTTGCTAAATATTTGTACATACAATGGATGTTTGACTTCTTAGCATTTTGATGAGTTATTGAAATGTTGATCTTTTTAAGGTTGTCTTTAAAAGTCTAGAATTTCAATTCTTGTTATACTGAAAGGAAAATACCTTTCATATGCATTTAGTTTCTCTTTGCTTGAGGATAAGCAAAGGTTTTAGTTTGGGGGCATTTGATGTAGTCATATCATATAGTCGTTTAGGGTTAATATTCATCGCATTTTGTTAGCAATCAATCACTTTCATGCTTATTTTCAAGTGTTTTTAGTTTTCTTTAAAATTCTATGTTAAATTGATCTGATTTATTGGTTATTGGCCTTTATTAGGTATGTATCAGTGGCTCAAGAAGGTATGGAGGTAATTGGAGGGGTGTTGGAACATGAAAAATAAAGTTTAGAGGCCCCAAAATATAACACGGCCCATGTAAGTGGAAGAAAGCATAACATGGCCTGTGTTCCTTGGTATACAAAATTACATGGCCCATGTAACCTTCTGAGCACTAAAAACTTCAGAAATTCAAGATCGAGAGAGTTACACATGCTAGGGCCGTGTAAACTAAAGCAATTAAATGGCCCATGCTGATGCTAGAGACAAAAACTCCAACCTAACTTCTCTCGATTCCTAGCCATTCTTAAAGGTTTTCTAAGCCTATTTGGACTCTAAAATAAAGGTTTTACACTAGATATAATATAGTAAGTAAGACTTTCAAGGGGAGGAATCTTTTTATTTTTAAGATAGCACATCACTTTTGAGAGAAGCAAAAGGAGAAACGAATCTACAAGGTTTTCAAAGGAAGTTCTAGCAGAAGTTCCAAAAGAACTTAATGGGTCTTAATACATGCTTTGTGTTGAGCTCTTGTTCTTAATACATGCTTTGTATTGAGCTCTACTTAGTCTTGATTCTAAATATTAATTGAAGAACTGAAAAGTGAAGATTAATATTGGAATAATAGGATTTTGAACTTAAGATTCTTGATTTAGAGATAGGTTGAAATTCTATGAGGATTTAATAAGTAATTACAAGGACTTAATGGTTCTTAATTAATTTAATCACCACGAAAGTAGGGTTTAAGTTTATTAAGATATAACATGAGAGCCTTGAGAGAGGATTTAAGATGACTTAAGATTAATTTCCTTCAAAGTATTAATTTCTCATTTATTAAATGAATTGAATTAGGTCTATAATTGATTGAAATGTGAAACCCTAGCTCTGAAATGCTTTTATTAATTGATATTCAAGTTTAGTTGATTGCTTTACATTTTATTTCTTTTATTTTAAATTTAATCATTATTTCTCTTCAATTCGGTCATCTAAATAATTGTAATTGCTTTTTAGTTCAATACTCAACAAGGTCCTCGTAGGAATGATACTCACTCATCACTTTATTACTTGTTAAATGATGTTATTCTTAGATTTTTTTTTCCTATGGATATGGACTTGCAAGACAAGAGAGAACACCCGGGTGGGTTGCTTTGGGCAACCTATCTGATGCTTAAGTCAGTAATTGGAACTAAGTAGAATATAAAATTAACTAAATAGAATAGTATACCTGACTATGGAGGCTTGAGCCCCTTATATAGGCATCAAGTATACTCTTGTTTGGAGTAAGATTTGGTATGAGATAAGATTCTATTTTGGAGGAAGTCCAATTAGAGTGGGATTCATAATCCCTAGTAAGGTGGGACATTATAATATTTATATTGGATTAGAACTCTAGTATTTTGGGGTGGTACTGCATCATTAGTCCCCTCTTAAGTATGAATCTTTAGGTTTGTTGTCAAATAGTGGTTAAATGATAGAGCTCTGACCATGTTATAAAACATTTTAAGATTTTTGGGTGAACCATTACTTTAAAATTTAGGGCAAACTATCACCTTAAAATTTCTTTTATTGGCATACTATTACCTTAATAGGTGATAGATTATTGCCTTGAAAATATTAAAGTAGTGGACCATTGCTTTTATGGTTGGGCATTCTAACACCTTGACGCGGTAGACTTTTTCCATGTTAAGTGGCTTATTTGATGCCGTGATAGTGGACTTATGCCTTGGGTGACATGTTGATGCCTTTTTAGGTAGACTTATGCCATGTTAAGTGGTTTGTTTGATGCCTTGAAGGCAAACTGATGCCTTAGGTGGCTTATAGACTCCTTTTTGGGCAGACTTATACCTTGGATGTCTTATCGATGCCTCTTGGGTAGACTTGTGCCTTGGGTGGCTATCTACGCCACTTGGAAAGCTTATGCTTTAGATGGCTTTGTTTATGCCACTTTAGGTCGACTTAAGCATTGGGGGGGCTTGTTAATGCCTCTTTGGGTGGACTTATTTCTTGGATAATTTGTCAATGCATCTTTAGGTGGACTTATTCCTTGGATGGCTTGTCAATGCTTCTTTGGGCAGACTTATGCCTTGGATCACTTGTCGATGCCTTTTTAGGTGAACTTGTGCCTTAGGTTGGTTTGTTGACACTTTTTTAGGTAGACTTATTCCTTATGTGGCTTGTCGATGCCTCTTCGGATGAACTTGTGCCTTGGATGGCTTGTCGACACCTCTTTGGGTGGACTTATGCCTTGGATGACTTGTCAATGCCTTTTTGAGCAAACTTGTGCTTTAGGTGGGTTTGTTTGTAACACCTCTCACCCATCTATAGTGTAACCAAGCAAAGTGTGTTACACGGAGTGCTGGAGCACCTGATCTTATCTGATTTCATTACAGTTCTTGATTTATTTATTCAAAAACTTTATTTAAGGTTTAGGCTATTTTTACTTTTATCAAAATCTAACTAATTTGGAAATTTCAAAAATTTTAACGATAATCCGACAAAGTGTCGGCTGTAATTTGGACTAACAGTTCTTCTGAACCTGCCAAAGACAATTCACAACATATTCAAATTCATAGCTCAATTTATCTCAATAATATCTCATCAGTTTCTCAAAATTTCTTAAACTCAATCTCATTCAGAATCATTATGATTAGACAATCAATTCAGACATCAGAATTCTTACATTTAATTAACTTATATAATTTTCCAATTAAGTACATAAATTTATCAAGTACAGGATATACAAATGAAATTACAATATACTTAGAATGAACAAAATACATAACATGTATAATTATGAGCCCTATCTACATGCATTGCTGAGGAGGTGACAATCTTGAACTCTTCTGACACTTCTGCAGATCTGGACTCCAAAATCTCGGTTGTGATCTCTGGTTTTACCTTCAGTACTTGCGTGAGGAAGCAATTCCATCGCGCTAAGCATTTCTGCTTAGTGGTGCAATAGTATAACAAGAAATAATATATACAAATAAAGAAAGAAATAAATCATAATTCGAATACTCGAGAATCAATTTTATTTGGTATGGTATTTCTAGTACCAACGATCTTATATACTAGTTTGTTCCTCTTTGGAAGTGCTTAGTTTATAACTTTTCAGTAATACTACCCAGTATACAAATTATTCTAACTGTATTGTATTTCAAGTCTCTACGGTTCTGCAATTTATATTCTTGTTATGTTTCTTTTGCTAATCTCTTTTACTCCTTCATTCAATACTTAATTTAATTGTACTGAAATTTCATTATACTTAACTTAACTTAGATTCCTGAATTGAATAATGTTTTAAATGATCGCCATATAGCCTATAATGACCAGACTAGATAAACGGATATACTAGCACTAGGTACCTAGTACCTCGGGCCGTCACACCATCGGTCACAAAGTATCTCCCGGTGTGCAAACAGTGTGGCTAAAAAGCCATATAATCAATCAGGCATTAAGCCGAGTATAATAACACAAACTGTATAGCCATAGGCTATTAAAATCATAGTATGGCATAATAAGCCATAAAACACAGTATGACATAAAGTCATTTACAGAACAGCTGTCAGAATCCTATTGGCATGCCAACCTATCCAAACTAGTCAACTAGGCAAACTAGGGCATATTACAAGATTAAATATTTATTTCTTTATTTTCAGGGTTTACTGGTCATTACACAATTCACTGGTCAATGAAAATATTGACCTTTTTATACATCATGGATAAGTTGATTCTAGTATCAACATGTCACAATTTGCATTTCAATATGCTGCCAATATAGTGCAATTTACCATTTTTACAAGTTGGCATTCATTGCCAAATTGCTTCAAGCATCATTGTATGTAAATGTCAAATTCTCAATTTTTGTGTGCTAGATTGGTCTAGCTTAAAGTCCTATTTCTCTTGATTTTTAGCTTTTGGTCAAACAAGAAAAATTGTAGCTCTATGTCTTATTGCACTCTGTACAAAATTTCAGGTCATTCTCAGTTGTATAGACCAAGATATGGTCAATTTACTAAAGCTGGACAGATTGCACCTTTAGTGCAAAATTTGGTCATTTTTAGTTCTGGCAGTTTTGGTACCTGAACTTGTGCAAGCTATTTGACTTGGTTCTGGCCATTTCTGGGTTTTGGTGTCTTCATAAGAATTGTAACTCTATGTCTTATTGCACTCAGGGCAAAATTTCAGGTCATTCTAAGTTGTATAGACTAAGATATGGTCAATTTACTAAAGCTGGACAGATTGCACATTTAGTGCAAAATTTAGTCAATTTTTCAATTTTTGTGTGCTAGATTTGTCTAGCTTAAAGTCCTATTTCTCTTGGTACTATTCCCTTCAATTCATTTCATTAGTCAACCTATAATGTTGACCCTTGATGCACTCTATGTGAGTCAATTCTAATGTTACCAATATGTCACATTTTATAGCCCTTTAGTGTTGGGATATGTTACCAATTTCATTTCCAAGTTTATTGCAATTTACCGGATTTCGGTGTACTATTTGACCTAGCCGGACGACCTAGTTCCCTCGGTTTTTGGGTTTTGGTCCAAACTACAAACTTGTAGGTCTATGTCTTATTGCACGAGGGGCAAAATTTCAGGTCATTCTGAGTTGTGTAGACCAAGATATGGTCAATTTACCAATGCTGGACAGAATGCACTAAAATAGTAGGCTTAGGTCACTTTTGGTTCGGCCAGTTTTGGTACCTGAACTTGTACAAGCTATTTGACTTGGTTCTGGCCATTTTTGGGTTTTAGTGTCTTCATAAGAATTGTAACTCTATGTCTTATTGCACTCGGGGCAAAATTTCAGGTCATTCTAAGTTGTATAGACCAAGATATGGTCAATTTACTAAAGCAGGACAGATTGCACCTTTAGTGCAAAATTTGGTCAGTTTTAGTTCTAGCAGTTTTGGTACCTGAACTTGTGCAAGCTATTTGAATTGGTTCTGGCCATTTGTGGGCTTTGGTGTCTTCATAAGAATTGTAGATCTATGTCTAAACTATTCATGGTAAAAATTTCAGGTCAATTGAACTTGTTTTGAGTGAGTTATGGTCATCCTAATGACTACTGTTCATATGGTCAAAAATCTGGGTTGGAAGGTTGCTAATCCGGATTTGGTCATTTTTAAGGTCTGTTTCTAGGCAGAATTTTGGCAACATTTCTACATGAAAGTTGGCCTATTTGGTGTCTAATTTCACCCCCCATTGGCCTCATACCAATTGGGTTTACAGTTTGACACTTATGACCTAATTTAGGTACTGCCATCAATACACAACCTGCACAAAACACATACACTTCCAATTTAATATTCCTTCTCCTCCTCATTACTTCAATATTCAATCAATGACACTTCCATATATATATGGTACACAATTCTAGCAACAATTTTGGGTAGAATATTCAAGTGCTCAATGCACACAATTCACCATTAAGTTCAACGTTCACTTCCACCAAAATTCAACATATCTCAATGTCAATATTGCACATACACTTCAACATAATCATACTTCAATATCACTTACACATACTGCCCACAATTTAATACTAGCATATTTCATTAATAAACTACATATTCACACACAAATTCATGGTTTAATAGGCTGCCAAACATGGCAGTTTGCCCAAAGCATTAAGGTTCCATTACACACCCTTAATTCAAGCACTACATGCACATACTTAGATTTTAACTTACTACTTCCTCCATTTAAGTTATTCAACCTTAATTTTCATCCATTATAGGTAAGAAAAACTCAACTACAATAAACTTTCATGGCTGTCCAAAATTGAATATATCAATAACTCATCAAATCCTTCAAATTTCTTCACCATCCAACTCATCTCAACCTTAATACAAACTTTAATGAAGCAAGGGATGAAAAACTAGCACTAACCTTTTTTGAGCTTCACCAAAACTTCATCAAATCCTCTTCTTTTTGCTTCCAACATACTGCCCAAGGTGTGTGTGCAAGCTTTGATGAAGAAACTAAGTAGAAATGGTGGCTTGATCATGCACCCATGGAGGTTGCATGTGGGGCGTCCATGGTGAACTCCATTTCTCTTGGCTGGTTATTTCTCAAGGTGGAAGATGATGGTTCTGCTGTCCCAAAGGAATATTTAAGTGTCCCAAATTAAGAGTTAGTGGAGCACTAACTTGGATTTTAATGTTTAATTAGTTAAAGTTTCCTTATTTGCTCATTTGGCTCCATTCTTTTACTATTTACATATTGTATCACAATTTAATTTTTCATGATATTTCTAAAGTGTAATATCATTTATTTTTAATGGACATTGAGGTCAAAGGCAACCCTAGGTGTCAAATGACCAAAATACCCTACTTCGGGTTATATTCTCGATTTTTCGGTAACACTGATTTTTGTCTGTTTCTCGATTTTTCATTTTTCTTTGTACTAATTTATTAATTTTTCTTTGATATTTCTAGTGTCAATTACATTTCAATAAACCTTTATCTATGTCTCAAAATTAAATTCCGAGGGTTCCCCGCGGTCCTGGGGTCAGCAACAGCCTTTCCTGTGCGGTCACCCATCGCTGTGGTGCCGGCTCGTTTAACTTAGCTTCATTTTCTCTCTTTCATTTGTCTTTGATTTTTCTTGCATTTTCTTCTTATTTATTTCATTATTATATGTCTGTTCATTATCACCGAAGTGTAGTTCCAGACATTCCGACTTTCCGGGGCAGACATTAGCCATCGAAACAGTAGAATGTACGGACTACGAAAATGAGGATGTTACATTGTTGACACCTCTTTAGGTGGACTTCTTACTTGGATGGCTTGTTGATGCCTCTTTGAGTGGACTTGTGCCTTGGATGGCTTGTTGATGCCTTTTTGGAAGGCCTTATGCCTTGGATGGCTTATCGACACTTCTTTAAGTGGACTTGTGCCCGTAAGTGGTTTGTCAACACCTCTTTGGGTGGACTTATGCCTTAGTCTCTTTACAGGTGGATAAATGCCTTAAATTCTTTGCAAGAATATAAACACCTTGATTCTTTACAACTATTAGCTCTTTCATGGGCATTGTGGCTCTTGGAGATTTTCTGCAAAAATAATACTTGTGCAAACATTGTTGAATAATAAATAATGTAATGCGTCAAGTGTATTTCACATTTCAAGGCTTTGGTCTTGATTGATCTTCA
Organism: Hevea brasiliensis; assembly: GCF_030052815.1. NCBI lineage: Eukaryota > Viridiplantae > Streptophyta > Magnoliopsida > Malpighiales > Euphorbiaceae > Hevea > Hevea brasiliensis. Next base: position 1,265,178 of record NW_026614695.1, on the reverse strand, counting down.
TACTTATGGAAGACTTGGAAGTAAAATATTTATACATCCATATTCATGTATATAGAATAAATTTAATTTAGACGCTAAAGCTTATAACATTAGAAAAAGTCAAATTTAAGCTCAAAGACAATATTGAAGCATATAAATTTATGTCTCCATAAAATAATATTAATTTAATCAGGCTTGTATAAATTTCCTTTGATTAATTTTAGAAATTAATTCTTAGAATGAGTATATAATTGAAAAAGAATAGCATCATGTGACAATGAAGTTGATATGGAAAGACCATGGACAATTTTGATACGGGGGAATTTTAATAGCAATAACACTTGTATAGTAGCCAAATCGTAAATATTGCAACATTTTCATTCAGGCCATGTACTGGCCCTTTCTTTTAAATTTGGGCAACAGTAAGTGTTTCCCTACCATGAAATCTAGAATGGCAATTTTGTAAATTTTGCCAAAGAAATAATACAGCACGTGTGATGGAACATTTGTAATTTTGCTTAAAAATAAGAGCTATTAAGAACTGAGAATTCAAATGTCACTTTAAATAAAACAAACTCTTCGTTGACAAGAGATGGCAATTTTGAAATAAAAAAATAAAAATAGTGACATAATGTTGTCAGGCACAGGATCATGGTAAGCGTGGCATAAGTTAATTTCAAAATACCATACAATTTTTCACAATGGCACAACATTTAACTATGAGGAGAATCTTACATATGGTGGCAGCTTTGTGATTTTAAGCATAAAAGAGAAGGCCCTTCTCGATCAGATGACGGTAATTAAGCTTGAAAAATAGAGGCCACTCTGACGCTCATGGTAACTAATGTAACCCATGGATTTTATTATTTAAGCAAAACAACAATGGTATTTTTTTAATTTTAATAAACTCTAAAATAAGGTATATACCCATAACTAGTTATTTATCATTAATGATAATATTGAACCAAATAATTTAATTCAATTAAATTTTTACAATAGCTTTTCGTCAATTCTAATAATTTTCTAGAATTGGTATACAATTTAATACCTTTAATTTAAGTGTCAATTGGACTAAAATTGACTTCACAATTTTATTTTACTTAAAATAAAATTGAAATTAGCTTTTAGCCAAGTAAAATTCTGTAATTATACACTAGGTTAAAGAGAGTGGAGAATGATTTAGAAAAGAGCTATTAACGGCAAACTTGTAATTTTTAAATAAAATAGTTGGCGTATATGCGTAGTTGCATATTATGTAGTTTTAACCAAAAAGCCATTTTTCTCATAAAAGAAAGATGGCATAATGGTAAAATAGAGAAAAATCAATTCTATTGCATTGTTGTAAAATGGCCTGTTTCTAGCCAAATAGCCCCGACAATTCCTGTAAATGCCAATAAGCCATTAATGGTGGCAAATAGATAATGCCAAAATTTTAACAAGTATAGCATCTTTGGAAATAAGATCAAAAATAACTAAAATTCTATGTGGTGGCAATTTGACTTACTTCCAATAAAATTTGTGTAACAGTTGACAGGTGGCCTCTTGAGAATAATTAACAAAATGAAGGCCCTTTTGAGAGAAAATCTATGGTATAATTTGTTGTGAATAAAACAAAAACATGGCCATTAAAACTTGGTAGTGTAACTTGTTTTTTTCACAGACCAACTATGGCCAACTTTATTGTAATTATAATCAAAATTGAAAACCACTTTACTGAAGCAAAATACAATGGCCTTTTTTGTCATTTTAGCTAAATCAAGAGCTCTTTGTGTGATGGAGAAACTGGTTTTCTTTTTGTAATTTTGGCAAAGAATCACAAGTCATTTTAATCTCAATAAGAACGTGGCATTTTGCAATTAATTTACAAAACCAAGGTTTAAAATATACAAGTTCTTTTTTTTCTTTGCCTATGTAGAGACGGCTCTATGTGTTCAAAGGACAGGGCAACCACAACCATCTTGGTTGTCCCTTGCTCAGACTCTCTGAGTGCTTAGTCAAATCATTAGTCGAAAATGACTTGCTTCAATTACGAGCTTGTCTACCCAAAAAATTTAAAATAGATCCCTCTTGATCAAAATATTTTATTTAGATCTTACAAATAACCATGGCCTTTTAAGTGTGTTACAAGATGCAACAACAAGAAAATAATTTAAGGTGGGTTACCTCAAATTTCCCTTGGGAATTTGTTGAATGATAACAAAAAATAAAAAATAAAATAAATAAAATAAAATAAAATAAAATTGGTTGGGTTGTTGTAAACCACAAACCATCCACTTTTTCATCTTTCAAACAATGATTTCTTCTTTCATCTAAATTCAGAACATGAAAAGTATGAGGGAGAGACACAACTTTTTTTTGTTGATCTTTCCCACAGATGACGCCACTGATGTTGTTATTAGACATTTCCTACAGATATGGACCAGAGAACACTGGGTAGGCTCCTTTGGGCGACCTCTCTAATGCTTAGGTCAGTAATTGAAACCTAGTAGAATATAGAATTAACTAAGTAGAATGGTGTACCTGACTATGGAGGCTTCAACCCCTTATATAGGCATAAAGTATACTTTTGTTTATAGTAGGATTTAGTATTGAGATAAGATTCATATTTTGGAGGAAGTCCAATTAGAGTAGGATTTGTAATCCCTAATAAGGTGGGATACGATAATGTTTATATTGAATTAGGACTTTGTATTTTAGGATAGTATTATATCATTAATAATCCATATACTAGCGAGATTTTGCACAACAAAAACCTTACAACTAGGTCCCATTACTATCCACTTAAAGTCAACACTTCACTTTATTGGTTTCTAGCTTGATTGCTAGTTTCATTACTTTTGGAATTTCGACCTTGCGATTGGCTCCTACCAGCATGCCTTTTATGTTATATAACACTACGGTACAAACCTGCTATTCCTATTATGCAACACATGCAATTCACCATGGAGAATCTTCCTATACCTCCTTCCCCAACTCGACCATCAGAACATTATTATTTCCTACTACCCTTTGTAGAAAATTGCTCATCATAGTTAGATAGGGCCCCTTGAACCTGTAAGTTCCATCTAAATTAATAGGTTAGTGGTGAACATATGTTCTGCCATAATTCCTTACAAGATAACTTACGCATTCATTCTCCTATACATAGCCACATTTATTGCCTATAGTTTTCCAAACGTCATCCTCATGTTTAGCCATTTCTCTTTATCTCCCTTTTTAAATTTCATGTTCTCTTTACAACTATTATATTCTTTTCATAAGATATTAGTTGCAACAATCCTCTGTGTCATTTACAACTATTGTATTCTTTTCATAAGATATTAGTTCTCTTTACAACTGTCCTGCCTGACATATCATTTTATAATTTATTATCTTTGCTTATACTCCATTTATATTTCATACCTATCATTATTCGTATTGAGCCCCTGACTTTAGCTATATTCTGGAAGATATCTCTTACTAATAGATTTTTCTAGTACTAAATCCACCTTTACTTGCAGCCATTATTCTAATCCTTGTACTTCCTAGTGACTTATAACCACCTATATATGTCTTCCTATTCTACCCCTATTGTTGTTCTATCATTTATTGCTTTACTACAAAGTGACTCTATTGGTCAAACTGAAGACATTTCCTAACACTCATAATGAACCTGTAACTACCTTCTCACTATCTTTATAGCCTAACCTAAAGCCTCTGTGTCATTATCCATTATTCTTTTCTCTCATCATGCCTATTTGATCTATTAGATTGACTTTTATTCAACTTACTACTTACTAACCTCTTTTCTCTGCCTCATAAGATAGTTCAGAACTCTATTATATACCCTTTAGCTACTACTCGCTCCAGTTGCCTTCCTCGCCTAACTTTCCTCATACTGTCAATAAGTCAAAGGTATCTTGTCCTATTACTACTAGCTCCACCTTGGAAATAGGGAATAGACAGAGTCTGATCTATAACCTGTAACTCTTAACTCTGTTTGTGGCCCTTGTCACTGCCAAAACTACAACTTGATATAAGACTTGCACTTTTAGATCCTACCTTATTTTTGTTCTCACTAATGTGGTCCTATTCTAGCTCTTTAATCTTGCCTTTCATTTCATCTTGTTTACCTGTTAGTAGTATGCCCTAGAGCATATCATTTTGTATGTATCTTGTACATATTTTATTAATAATAGGCAATTTCACTTTTCCGTTTACATAATGTATTTATGTGTAATAGAAAAGGTCCATTGATATTTTGTTAAAAATTATATTCTTAAGTTGTTAAGAATATGAGTGACAGTGTTTCTAGCACAAAGTATCATAAATTGGTTCACAATTGAGGATACTTCACATAGGACATGACTTATCCAAAAAGATTATAATCATGTTTGTTCCTAAAGTATTTATATGAGATGCAAATAAGATGGAATGGTGAGTCTCATGCCATATAACAAACATGATAAGCACTTATACATGATAAGTAGGCCGAACTAGTGACGCATATGACAAGCACATGGAGTTTACTCTTGTCAATGCATTATCATATATCATATCAATGCATATAATCTTTAAACCTGAGATAACACAGTTATCTTGTATATAGGTGGTTTGAGTTGGATACTGCTTTCATACTTATACTGTGTATGGGTATATGGGCATGTGTTGGCTCCTACTAGTTATATATAGAGATAGGTGTTGATCAAGATGGAATTTGTTACCCTAAGTAAATAGGGATAAAATCCTATGTTCATTTAATTGTTCTTGATGTTTCAAGTTCCTGGCCAGGATAGACAGATTTAGTCAGAAAAGAGTTTCTGACAAGAAAATCTAATTAATCAAGAACTGGAATTAAAAGAGAACATAATATTCATAGCAAATGGGGTTTGACATAAACCATGACTCCAGCTCGAATTGGGATTTTGTAACAAAGAGATTCTAGTGCATGGTAACATATGATTAAAGGTTCATTTAAGGTATTCCTTGTTACTGATTGGGTAGCCATGGCACGTTATGCTAGGTGTCAACCATATCCTATGAGATGCCTAAAATGATTTAGAAAAATCATTTATGATAAGAAAGAGTTCTGATGATATTAAGAGTTAATATCATATCTCATTGTCAATTAATGATGAGCCTAGTGAGTCACACACATACACAAGAAAATTACCAAGTAAAATGTGATTTAATTGATTAATTAAATAGGTTTGGTTTGCAATAAGATTGCAAAGTCCCTAGCATGACTTGAAACCAAATCTAGGTTATTGGATGTATAGTATAAGTTAAATTTATATTTAAAGTGTTTAAATATGAATTTAATTGTGAGAAATTAATTAATGGAGATTAATTAATTGATCTATATTTGATATAAATTGATTAGAAGAGGAGAAATAATGATTTTGGGTTGAGAACTCAAAATTACAATATAAGGGTAATTTGGTCATTTCACATGGTGACATGTGGCACCATGAGATGGTGACACATGGCATCATATAAGTTTGCCATTTGTCTTCTTATCATGCAAGGTGATCAAAGTCAAGATTAAGTCTAGCTTTGACACTTAGCTTAATGTGATTAGGTCAATTAAAAATAAGATGCAATGTGGTGGTGACATGTGGCATAGGGTTTAGGTGACTTAATGACCTAATTATAAAAGGGAAAAGAAAAAGAACAAAACACAACATTCTCTCTTCCTCAAGGTGGCAGCACCTCTTTCTTCCTCTCCTTTCTTCATCTTTTCTTATCAATTCAAAGAGAATTGCCCAAATTTCTTTGAATTAAAATTGCTAGAAATTGTTTCTAGTGTCCTATACACACATACAACCTCTCTAAAGGTAAGAACCCAATTTATAATTGGTTAGCAAAGACTTGAGAAGCAAATCAGGGGCTGCACATTGATGATCTTGGTGTGGACAAGCTAGAGGGACAACACTTGGGGTCCTAGATGCTTCCTAAAGGTGCCAATTACATCCATAGTGCATCAAAGAGGTTAGTGCTCTAACTTCTCTTTTAAACTAGGGTTTAAATGAATTAATTTGTTAATTCACAATCTTGAATGGAAAACATAGATCCTAATACATATTAAAAGTGTTTTAATATGCAATTGAGCATTAAAATTAATTAGGCATATAAGAGATGTGGTATGATGCATGTAATCCTAGAAGAAAATTTTTTGAAATTCAATGCTCTAATGAACTAATCAACATGCTTCTGCTTCTTCAATTGGTATCAAAGCCACTATATTTGCCATTTAGATTGATTATTGAGATTTAATTATGTGAATTGAATTGATCTAAAGCTGTTTGGATTAACCAATGGTGACGACATGCATGTTGAAGTCCTCATGTGTGGCGACTTGCATGGTTGTGAACACCAACCATGCGTATGGTTTGGGTTTGTTGTGTGGGCTTGGTATTTAAGGCCCATAATTAGGCCCATGCTTAATTAAATTTTTTAATTAAGAATTTTAATCACACAATTAAATTTTGATTCAATTGTTTGAATGAGATTCAAATCTGAATTTTTAAATTTATTTGAATGAGATTCAAATCTGAATTTTTTAGTTGAATATGAGATATTCAATTTAATTTTAATATGTATATTTTATTTAATTGTTAAATGGTAATATGCATGATGGATGATCATGGATAATAAAAGACCAATGTGATTAGATTTATTTCTTTTATTTTTCTTTAGGTTGTAAAATGATTAATTTTATTTTTGGTGGCATATATTATAAGTGTTATGATAATTTGGGTTGTAATTTCATTTATTTGAGGACTTTAAAGTCCATATTCTTGTAAATTCGCCTTGGTATGCCAAGGATTATAATGTAATTGGATTGCAAGAAGATCAAGGAGGTCAAGAGCATTGGTGGGACCAGTGGGAGGAAATCAAGATCAAGTGTTGATTATGTACTCCTTTAGCAACTCTTGTAAAATGAATGAATGAAATACACCTAGGAATGTCCTGATTCAATTCTTGGTGGCTCAAAATTGAATCTCTTAGAAAGTCCATGATCATACCATATTTATTGTTTATCCATGTATGCATGATATGTATGGGAATGTATGCAAATATATTATATATGCATGCTAATTGGATAATGTGCAAAGTAAGACCATAATAGTAACTAAGCAGACGACTAAATCTTCCAAACAAATGATTAAGTTGGAAATGGTATAATTAAAGTAATTATATCATGGGCCCTTCATTAAGGCAATTATTTTAAAAAATTTTAAATAGTTGCATGTGATGCATTTAATTTAAGAGATTTTCTAAAGAATAATTGTTAAACATGAGAAGTTGTAAATATGTAAATAAGTTGATGGCCTAATAATGGATGTGCCTGAGGATATTAAAATTATTTGCATGTTTACTGGCTTAATGGGATCAACTTAACTAATGCAAGATAAATCAATAATGGATGTGCCTGAGATTTTGAGCATTAGGGGCTAGATGAATGATTGAACCTCACATGAGATGTGATAGGCAAGGAGTTGCTCACTTTTAGTTTTTTATAATTCCAATAATGGATGTGCCTGAGGATGATCAATAAGACTATAAGAATTCAATCACCCACTAGAAATCCATCCAATTAGGATTTCCGTTTCTTACTTTGGAAGTGTAAGATTCGCCAAGTTAGTGGGAGGACCAATTTGATTAAAAGACCATAATCATTTTGGTTAATTACTTGATACATTTACTAATTAATGTAGTTATTTCTGCAATTATTCTTTTGATAATAATGCGCACACAACAACCACTACCATCCAATATCCTTGCAAGCATACTTGATCACAATAGGTTGACGGGACCTAATCTTTCTGATTGGCTAAAAAACTTAAAACTTGTCGTGAACCTAGAACGTATTGGATATGTTCTAGACTCAAAGGTTCCTAGTCCCTTACCTCCATAGGCCACTCAAGAGGAACATGACACTTTGGACAAGTGGAAGGAGCATAATATGAGAGCCAAGTGTTACATGCTTGCTTCTATGAGTAATGAGTTACAGAAGCAGCATGAAAATATGCAAAGTGCAAGTGAGATCCTCCTTCACCTGTAAGAGTTGTATGTGAGCATAGCAGGAATGCTAGGTATGAGATATCTAGGCAGTTATTTCGAATGAGGATGTCTGAGGGACAGAATGTTGGGGATCATGTCCACAAGATGATTCGGCTTATAGAGTAGTCAAACATCTTGACTTTAACCTGGCTTTCCATCTGCAGAGGGATTTGATCCTTCAGTCCCTACCTGAGTCATTTGGGAATTTTGTGATAAATTTTCATATGACTAAGCAGGAATACACCTTCGCTGATTTACTTAACATACTGGTTATTACCCAAAAGAATATGTCGGGCAATAAAGGAAAAGAGGTAGTTTTGATTACATCTTCTTCTGCTGGAAAGTCCAACAAGAAGAAGGGCAATAAGAAAAAGAAACCTCAAGTTCTAGGATCTTCCAAGAAGATAGCCAAACAGAAAACAAAGACCAAGGCTGACAAAGGCAAGGGAAAGTGTTTTCCATCGCGTAAGGATGGGCACCGAATAGAACCGCCTGCAGTATAGCAAGTAGTAGCAGCTTGTAGTAACGAGATATTAGACTCTGGGTTGGCAATGGCTCAACTGTTGAAGCTTTAGCCATAGGATCCAAATCTTTATACATGTGTGGACATATTTTGTATTTAAATAAGGTTTTACATGTACCTAATGCTTTTAAGAACATCATTTCTATATCTAGTTTGACTAAAGATGGTTATGAATTTCAGTTCATAAATGATGTTTACAATATTTATTTCGGAAATAAATATGTTGGTTCGGGTTATATGCATGATGGACTTTATTTTTTAGATAATAATGTTAAATACAAATCTAATGCAAGCAATCTAAATGAATGTAACACCATAATGAAAATCAACTCAAGTTCAAAATATATTTGGCACTTAAGATAAGGTCATGTTGCAGAAGATAGGATTGCAAAACTGGAGAAAATGGGGATTTTATTCTCATTGGGTTCTGAACCTACTCCAACTTGTGAATCTTACCTTCAAGGCAAAATGACTAGATCACCCTTTGTTGGACAAGAACTAAGAGCTGAAAATATTTTGGAGCTAATACATAGTGATGTATGTAGTCCATTTAAGGAAATGGCTAGAGGCGGTTTTCATTACTTTATTACCTTTACTAATGATAAATCAAGGTTTGGGTATTTGTATTTGATGAAATAAAAACATGAATCCTTTGAAAAGTTCAAAGAATTTAAATTTGAAGTAGAAAATCAAACAGGAAAAGTATTAAAGCTCTTCGATCAGATCGTGGAGGTGAATACTTAAGTACTGAATTTGATGAATACTTGAAAGAGCATAGCATTATTTCCTAGCATGACTCCTCCAAGAACGCCACAGCTGAATGGTGTAACTGAAAGGAGAAATCGTACCCTATTAAATATGGTACGTAGTATGATGAGCTATACTGATATGCCAATCTCTTTTTAGGGATTTGCATTAGAATCAGCTTTGCATATTCTGAATAGGATTCCATCAAAATTAGTTTCTTCCACACCTTATGAGATATGGCATGGAAGAAAACCGAGTCTTAGGCATGTTAAGATTTGGAGTTGTCCAGCTTATATCAAAAAGCTGAACACTGATAAATTAGAAACCAGATCAGAAAAAGGTCGATTTGTTAGATATCCAAAAGAAAGTTTTGGATCTTATTTTTATTTGCCTACACAAAATATTGTAGTAAGCAGAGATGCCATATTTCTTGAACAATAGTTTATTCAAGAAGGAGGCAAAGGAAGGCAAATAAAGTTAGAATTGGAGAATTCTGACTAACCAACAGATCAAATGGATATAGATACATCTAGTCAACCTACCCTTATTGATGAAACATCTACAGTAATTCCTCGCAGATCGACCAGGATATCTCACCCGCCAGTGAGATATGGTTTTCTTCATGAAGATGAACAAGAGTTGTTTAGTCATGAAGAAGTTAATCATGGAGATGATCCACTTACCTATGAAGAAGCTATATCAGATATAGACTCTTCAAAATGGATTGAAGCTATGAAATCCAAAATTGATTTCATGTATAAGAATCAAGTTTGAGATTTTGTTGACCCACCTGAAGGTATTGTACCTATAGGGAATTAAATGGATTTTCAAGAAGAAAATTGGTTCTGATGGAAAGGTAGAGACCTATAAAGTAAGGCTAGTAGCGAAAGGGTTTTGCCAAAGGTAAGGAATCGACTATGAGGAGACTTTCTCGCCTGTTGCCATGCTTAAATCAATTAGGATTCTATTAGCAATAGCTGCATACTATGATTGTGAGATTTGGCAGATGGATGTCAAAACAGCTTTTCTCAATGGATACATTGATGAAAACATTTTCATGGAACAACCTAGGGGTTTTGAATCCCAAAACGGTTCCAAGGTATGCAAGCTAAAGCAATCCAATTATGGATTGAAACAAGCTTCGAGGAGTTGGAACATCCATTTTGATGAAGCCATTAGGTCATTTGGTTTTATAAAAAATGTAGATATGTATATAAGAAGGTTAGTGATAGTGCTATCACTTTCCTTGTCTTATATGTGGATGATATTCTATTAATAGATAATGACATAGGTATGTTGACAACTATAAAGGTATGGTTATCAAATACATTCTCCATAAAAGACTTAGAGGAGGCAACCTATATTCTTGGAATTCACATCTATTGAGATAGAGCAAAAAGAATAATTAGTTTATCCCAAAGTCTATACTTGGAAAAGGTGTTAAAGAGGTTTAACATGCTTGATTCTAAGAGAGGATTGTTACCAGTGAGACATGGTATCCACCTTTCTAAAGAGATGTCTCCAAAGACACCTGAAGAAAGAGATAAAATGGCCAGGATTCCATATGCTTCGGCTATTAGAAGTTTGATGTATGCAAAGATGTATACTAAGCCGGATATCACATATGTTGTTAGTTTGACTAGTAGGTTTCAATCCAATCCAGGTTTGGAACACTAGATAGTTGTAAAGGATATCCTTAAGTACTTGAAAAGAACTAAGGATTTATTCTTGATTTATGGAGGTGGTGACTTGCAATTAGATGGTTATACTGATTCTAATTTCCAATTAGATATCGATGATAGAAAGTCTACCTCTAGGTTTGTGTTCATTTATAATGGAAGTGCAGCTAGTTGGAAGAGTTCCAAACAGAGTATGACTGCTGATTCCACTACAGAGGCTGAGTATATTGCTACATCAGATGCTGTAAAAGAGGCTGTTTGGATAAGGAACCCTGGTTTTACCAGAAATCCAAACACATAAAAAGGTGCTACCATGTTATCAGAGAGATAATTGGGCAAGGCGATGTAGCCATGCAGAAAATAGCATCAGCTGAAAATTCAGCTAATCCATTCACTAAGCCAATGTCACAAGCTCAGTTAAACCGACATCTTGAGAAGATGGGTCTAAGATATTGTAATGAATGGCTCTAGTGCTAGTGGGAGATTATTACTAGTATGCCCTAGAGCATATCATTTTGTATGTATCTTGTACATATTTTATTAATAAAAGGAAATTTCACTTTTCCATTTACATAATGTACTTATGTGTAATAGAAAAGGTCCATTGATATCTTGTTAGAAATTCTATTCTTAAGTTGTTAAGAATATGAGTGACAGTATTTCTGGCACAAAGTATCATAAATTGGTTCACAATCGAGGATACTTCACACAGGACATGACTTATCTAGAAAGATTGTAATCATGTTTGTTCCCAAGGTATTTATATGAGATATAAATAAGATGGAATGGTAAGTCTAATGCCATATAACAAACATGATAGGCACTTATACATGATAAGTAGGCCAAACCAGTGATGCATATGACAAGCACATGGAGTTTACTCTTGTCAATGCATTGTCATATATCATATCAGTGCATATAATCTTTAGACCTGAGATAACATAGTTATCTTGCATATAGGTGGTTTAAGTTTGATACTGCTTTCATACTTGTACTGTGTATGGGTATATGGGCATGTGTTGGCTCCTACTAGTTATTATGGAGATAAGTATTGATCAAGATGGAATTTGTTACCCTAAGTAAATAGGGATAAAATCCTATGTTCATTTAATTGTTCTTGATATGTCAAGTTCTAAGCCAGGACAAATAGATTTAGTCAGAAAAGAGTTTCTGACAAGAAAATCTAATTAATCGAGAACTGTAATTAAAAGAAAACATAATATTCATAGCAAATGGGGTTTGACATAAACCATGACTCCAGCTTAAATTGGGATTTTATAACAGAGAGATTCTAGTGCATGGTAACATATGATTAAAGGTTCATTTAAGGTATTCCTTATTACTGATTAGGTGGCCATGGCACGCTATGCTAGGTGTCAACCATGGTCTATGAGATGCCTAAAATGATTTAGAGAAATCATTTATGGTAAGAAATAGTTCTGATGATATTAAGAGTTAATATCATATCTCATTGCCAATTAGTGATGCGCCTAGTGAGTCACACACATACACAAGATAATCACCAAGTAAAATGTGATTTAATTGATTAATTAAAGAGTTTAATTGATTAATTAAATAGGTTTGGTTTGCAAAAAGATTGCAAAGTCCCTAGCATGACTTGAAACCAAATCTAGATTATTGGATGTATAATATAAGTTAAATTTATATTTAAAGTGTTTAAATATGAATTTAATTGTGAGAAATTAATTAATGGAGATTAATTAATTGATTTATATTTGATATAAATTGATTAGAAGAGGAGAAATAATGATTTTGGGTTGAGAACTCAAAATTACAACATAAGGGTAATTTGGTCATTTCACATGGTGACATGTGGCACCATGAGATGGTGACACATGGCATCATATAAGTTTGCCATTTGTCTTCCTATCATGCAAGGTGATCAAAGTCAAGATTAAGTCTAGCTTTGACACTTGGCTTAATGTGATTAGGTCAATTAAAAATAAGATGCAATGTGGTGGTGACATGTGGCATAGGGTTTAAGTAACTTAATGACCTAATTATAAAAGGGAAAAGAAAGAAGAACAAAACACAACATTTTCTCTTCCTCAAGGTGGCAGCACCTCTTTCTCCCTCTTCTCTCTTCATCTTTTCTTATCAATTCAAAGAGAATTACCCAAATTTCTTTGAATTAAAATTGCTAGAAATTGTTTCTAGTGTCCTATACACACATACAATCTTTCTAAAGGTAAGAACCCAATTTATAATTGGTTGGCAAAGGCTTAAGAAGCAAATTGGGGGCTGCCCATTGGTGATCTAGGTGTGGACAAGCTAAAGGGACAACACTTGGGGTCCTAGGTACTTCCTAAAGGTGTCAATTACATCCATAGTGCATCAAAGAGGTTAGTGCTCTAACTTCTCTTTTAAACTAGGGTTTAAATAAATTAATTTGTTAATTCACAATATTGAATGGCAAACATAGATCCTAATACATATTAAAAGTGTTTTAATATGCAATTGAGTATTGAAATTAATTAGGCACATAAGATATGGGTATGATGCATGTAACCCTAGAAGAAAATTTTTTGAAATTCAATGCTCTAATGAACTAATCAACATGCTTCCGCTCCTTCATTACCTTGCCTAGAACAACACTTAATCTTGTCATATTCTAGGTCTTTCAGCTTGCTCTTTAGTCCAATTCTTTTTATTTTACCTAAAATAAAACTTAACTACTCTATTCCTTAGCTCTATTCTTCTTCTAAAACTAACAATTATACCAAATGACTATACCTTCAGTGTTTGTCAAATCACCTACACATTTGTGCTACTAAGAATTGGTTTTTTAACCACTATGAGTATAACTATACCTTCAGTGTTTGTCAAATCACCTACACATTTGTGCTACTTAGAATTGGTTTTTTAACCACTGTGAGTAGTACTCCACCAATACTTAAGCTTTTCACTCTCTAATCATTGAACCTTAACTGCCCTACATACTACGTAGAGGAAGGGATCTATAAGGGTTTCATCTTTCATTCTCCTTAATTAGTCAGAACTTAGGGTACCAGGTACCCAATTCCCTTCCCTAATTTTAAAAGAACCAGATCTATCATGATTTGATCACTTATAACTCTTACAGTGGAACTTGTACCCTCCCTAAAATACGTAAGCAACACCTTTCGATCACACTATAGTCCCATGTGCGATGTCATTCTGTAGGTCATTACACCATTAGTAACCTTTAATCCTACTTAAAAAGCAGAGTCATACTTTGCACTCTACTACCACCCAAGGAGTACTATCTTTATTAAATTCTAGACAAAATGTCCACCACAATGCGAAAATTGCCACAGATCTTTCACTAGAGACCAGATGGTGTTACTTGGCAGATGCCCATATTTTACTACAACTTTACTAAACCTCAAATCCCATGACAACTTATGCCATCACTCTATGCTCACAATAGGATAACTGACTTACTCACTCTGGTTATTGCTCAACTGCGACCTTTGATACTCTATCTTAGGGCTTTAAACCCTAACTAAGAGTTTCTAACTACTATGCAAAAATGGAACTCTAATCTGGCACAACTGTACCAAAACAGAAACTATTTGCAAACACCCTCATGAAACACATTAGAAATGTATGTAACTTTATGCAATAATTTCATATCGATACTGTAATCTATAGCTTACAACACAAACATCAAGAGCATTGCATTGGTTATCATAATATGTCCCAATAGACCATGTTTCCTAACCTCTTACCCCTCTCTAACCATTAATACCAGGAACTTGCCATAACAGGGCAATCCATTGCCAAATTGCCAACAGTGGTACTCTTGCCCTCACTTAGGGTGGCTATACTACTATAATTTACCTCTAGGTACTCATGCGTTGCACTAATTTGCATGTCAAATGGCCCCACACTAGCTAATCATATCTTTCTTTAGGGTATATATCATTATAGCAGACCCTGGGACATTTGCTAGCTCAAATTTATATCACTTATACCCCACGAAAACCAAAACACTTAACACGTAGCAAATTTACCTGAGGAATAATACTAATACTAAAAGCAAGGACTTAAAGAAAAGACGAAATAGGATCCTATACTCAGCATGTGACAACCCTAGGAACACACTTTCCTATGAATCTAGAGCCTAAGCTCTGACATCAACTTTGTCATGACCAGATTTCTAGGCCAGGCTTGCACTAGAACTTGGCTCGGCATAAGGCCCCTGAAACCTATAATATGCCTAGATAGTCTACAACCCAATAATAAAGCCCAAAAAGAAAGGCTCAAAAGAAAGAAAACAAATAGACAAAGTTCGATCATAAAATGCACAATCCAATGGGGAAGAAAACTCTCCTGACCTGTAACATAATAAAACCAATAACTTGGGGAGCTCAGTTCACCCTCTCAAACCATAATCATATCCAATATCATAATAAGAGCTCAACTCCCCTAAAATCCAACATCACAAATACTTATTAAATTTGACAAATTAGTTTTACATCACAAGGACATCTAAAAATAGTCACTACTGAGTTCTATATATAAATAAAAATAAATGCAATTAATATATTAACGGTTTAAGTTTCCCTACAAGAAATAAAGCGGGTTAATTGCCAAAATAATAACCACTTATTACCTAGGAAAAGATAATTGAATAGGGGTAAGCATTCAACTTAGAGAGTTTAGATATTGATTATAAATATAATTTCTATAGCTATCTATAACTAATGCATCCCTAAGTATGAAATACACACCAAACACATACATTAAGTAAATCATCGATTACTCGCACAAGAAGATAATTTGGAGCTATACACACACACCCATTAAAGCATTTTCATATGTATCTAAGGGAGTTGATCCCCTATCCAGCTCTCTTAATCCAAGACCCATCAACAAGCTCAACTCAAGCTAGACTTTCACTTAAATCCAAATGTGGAAGCCAGTAAGATCAACTCAAAGTTGCACCTCACCTCGACATTACTACATCCATAAGGCATAGCTCCCAGCGAGACAAGCTCAAGCCTCTTTTATCCGTCCAATCTATATCCATAATATACCCCCTCCCCCTCCCCTTAGGCGACAACCACAAATGATTAATAGGAAATAAATATGCAGCAAAAGAGTGATCCTATATATTTAACTGCTTATGCATATATGTTTATGTGGATGCATGAACATGTCAATGATAATTAAATAATAATATTGAAATTACAAATATAATTAATATCTAACTCATAGTGTGACCCAACGCCTACTGATTTTGTTGGGAAGAAGAAGATGGTTGATTCAGATCACTTATGCTGATTCTGATACTTGGAACATGTTTGAGACATTTGAAAATGGTAGAATTGGCTGAAATATTGACACCATTCTGAGGTAGGTCTCAGCGCTCGCGCATCCAGACCAAAATTGCAATGTTGGGCACCAGTAAAATTTTTTCAAAATGAAGAAACCAAGAAGCTTAAAGGTCCCAAAAAATTTTTTGGTGTTGAGAAATTCTCAAATTGTTATTGTTTCGAAGCTCTCGAAGCGTATAACGCACTGGTGCTCTCGAAGCGTATAACGCACTGGTACTCTCGAATTTTCAATTGGACTTCTGGTTTGGGAGAAATCTCGCTCGAAAGTTTAAAAAGGTTAAAACTTTTAAAGCTTGATTCGCGCAAACCAAGAAATGATATCACACAAGCTTGGTATCTATGTGAAACTCACGAGGAAAGGAGTGTTTTGATATCAAGATCGCCAGAAAAAAGTGACCGAAGGAGGGAGATATGGCTAGAAAAGAAGAAAAGAAAGAAAAAGAGAGGGAGAGAGAAAATGACATGGTGGGGGAGTGTTGGGTTCTTTTTGTTCTTTTTTCTAATTTTAAAGGTAAAATTACCTTTTAGTCCTTTAATTTTTTAAAAATTTTCAAGTGAGTCCTTCTTAGCAAATAATAATAATAATAATAATAATAATAATAATAATAATAATAATAATAATAATAATATGTCTAAATAAATTCTTTAAATTATAATAATATCAATAAAAAAATATTAAAATTTATAAAACTTGTATTTTGAATTTAAGTTTATTACAATTTTTTATTAAAATTTTCATAATTTCATTTTAATTTGTGATTATTTAATCCTTATAATTAGATTTTAATAAAGGTATTTTCTATTATTTTTTAAATCTACTTATATATTTAATATAAATAATTTAAAAAATATGTCATCTATCTGTATATTTGAAAAATCTTTAATTTGGTAGTTAGATTAGTTTCTTATTTAAATCTAAATTCTATTGGAATAAAGAATATAATTTTATTACAAATTTTTTAATCCAATTGACAATTACATTAATTGATATATGTTATTAATATTGTTTAAGTTAAAAAAATGAATTTTAGCGCCATTATGTATGCAAAGAGAATTAAAATAATAATAATAAGAAGAAGAAGAATCTTTCAAATACAACCCTTTTTATTTTGGTATGTATACAAAAGCATAGTTGTTGTCAACTAATGCAAAATTGTATATCTAAGAATCAAAGGTTACATACAAATTGATAGAGATGCCTTTGAGAGCTTTAGTTAAATACCTAAATTAAGTCAAAAAGAAAAGGCTTCATTGTTTATATTTAATGCCTTAAGTATCCAATTATACAGATGCCTTGGATTCTTTAATTTATTAAGTTGTTGAACTAAGTCAAATGAAAAATGCTGAATAGTGTTAGATTGAATGTGATACAAGTAAAACTTCTTAATCAAAATGAGTCATTTGGGTTGAAAGCTTACTAGCTACTATGTGCTAAGTAGTAGTGATAATATTTATTTGTTTGTTGACATTAAGAATTTGAATCCAACAAGAAAAAAAGCAGTAATGAAGTGTATTTTTTCTTTTTTCTTTTTTTTCTTTTTTTTTTTTTACCATGGAAGGAATGAGACAATGAAATATCAGAAAAAGATTATTAGAAATATTTCATTGATCAAATAGTCTAAAATTTTCATATATTAAAATTAATGAAAGAGTTTCATATTAAAGTATTATTAACTCAATTTTTGGCATTCCATGACTGTATAGGAAATTAGTAATTTTGATCATTATTTCTTTAGTACCCTTAAAATTATAAACTAATGCCTTAAACTACAAATTTCCCTCTATTTTGATAGGCTAAAAAATAAAAGAAAATTTTATTTAAAAAGTCTTTAATTTGAGTGACTAATTTAGTTTCCTACTTAAATCCAAGTCCTATCCTATTAATTTTTTAATCTAATTGAAAATTAAATTAATCAACATAAAGGGCAGACGGACATTAACGTGGGGCCTGCAACCCTCCCCCATTTTTCTAAAAAAAAATTAAATATATTAAGTGGGCTCTTTTTCAAAAAAAAAAATCGATATAAAATTTAATAATTTTTATATTTATTTAAATTATTAAAAATATTAGTTTTAGTGACTAATTTTATTAATTTGTGTCTAAAAATTTTCATCCAAATTTAGGGATAATTATTTTGTCAAATTTAATATTTAAAATTAGTTTTACAACTAATTATGGAAGTAGATTAAACATCCAAGCCAAAAAAAATCTTTGGCAAAAAACTTTTTTTCTATTTAAGTTTTCCCTATAGAGTCAAAATTTTCAGTGTCTATTGATTATAAAAATTATAAACTATTATTTTAAAACAATAATTAATTTAAAATATCTCTATACACATTTAAATTTTTAAACTTAAATTTAGTTGTACTGTGACACTTTAGCCTCTAGTATAACACCATTACAAAGTTGGTATTTTTAATGTGAATGACTTTCAATTACAAAAATTGAATAATAAGTTCAATAATCATTTGATAGAATTGCTTATTCTTAGTTTAACTTTAGATCCAAAAGAAATACACGCACCATTTATAATTGATAACATATACCAACTGGTATAAAAATTTTATTCCCAAGACTTCATTGAATATGAAATAATACAATTTAGTGTGCAATTATTAAAATTAATAAAATATATAATTTATATAAAAAAAAATGAATATTTACCACTCCATTTTAAATCCCGCGTCTGCCCCAGTTAACATATGTCAAGTAAAATAAGAATTCTATTAAAAGTATCTAATTTTGTTAAATGCTTATGTTGTCATATATTAAAATTTGTAAATGTGTTATTTAATAAATAATATAAACATTTAAAATTGTTTCTAAAATCGAGTTTCACAACCCGTATGGAGTTATTTACTTTTGCTTCAGTAGAGTTTCTATTGTGGGAAGAAATGATATTTATCTTCACCCTCTTTTTGTTGAGTTAACATTTTGAGGTGCCTCTGATTTATTTTTATTAGCATAATTAAAAAATTGTATAAATTTTTTTTTACTATTTTTACTTTTATATGGACTCCTACGCCAAGAAAGGCTCTTGATCTTCACTATCTTCTCATATAGGTAACATCTACTTTTGCTTGTATGGGTTCCTTTGAGGAAAAAAAAAGGCTTTTTTTTAAAAAAAAAAAATTTACTTTTATATATATATATATGATTATTAAATGTTTTCATAGTTTTGATTTAGACCCTTTCTTGGTTATTTTAATTTTCTTAATTTTATTATATTATACTTACTCTAATGAAAATTTTCTATTAGTTTTAAGGTTTATTAGTTAATTAGCATGGAAATTTTTCTACAATTACATATAAAGAAAATTAAGTCATTAATACATACAATAAATACAGACAGACATGCATGCAATGCATATAAAATAAAAGTTAGTATATATAAAAATAAGAGTGAGTGGGCAAACTTGTAGACGGACTAAAATACACTTATAAATTTATATTATTTATTACATATATAAATTAATATAATTAATTTAATATTAAATATTAAAAAATATTATCCTAATGAAATTGTGTTTTGAGTGCATTCAAAGTATTTTATAAGTCTTAAAATTTTCTTGTCTACTATAAAATATTGTAAGCCAACTAAAATACCTGTATAAATTTATATTATTTGTAAAATATATTAATTAATATAATTAATATAAATTAAATATTAAAACAATAAAATCCTAATGGAATTGTTAAAAAAATGGCATGTAAATTATATTTATACGTCCTTTCAACGTTGCCCTATAATTAATAATATTATATATATTTGTGAGGTTTTATGAATGTATTATTTTTTTTTAGAATATAAAGGAACAAATTTTTTTGCAAAGAAGCGTATCTCTGGGAATGTTTCCCAAACTATTATCAGTTATAAAGAATAACCATGAAGAAGAGCTGAGCTGACGTGGAGTGAAGGAGTTGAAGTTTAACTTATTCTGTTAATTAGTTTTAAATTCTGTTAGTTAGTTTTCAAAGTTAGCTTCTGTTAGTCACTGACTTGTATATAACAGATGATTGATTAATGAATGATCAAGATTTCAGTTCCACTTTCATTTCTCGTTATGGTATCAGAGCAATAGCTATTGTTCTCTTGATTCTTCTCTATTCACAGATCTCAGATCTATTCTTCGACAGTTATTTTTTTCATTGATATCAGTTACTTTGTTCATCTGATCTTATCTGTTATGGCTATTGAATCCAGCATTCCTTCACAAAATCAAGTTCCTGATCACTTGACCAATCCATCAAATCCTTTCTTTCTTCATCCCAATGAAAATCCAGCTTTGGTGCTTGTTTCACCGGTTCTTACTGGTTCCAATTATCATTCCTGGGCAAGAGCTATGAAGATGGCATTGCAATCTAAGAATAAAGTGAAATTCATCGATGGAACATTGAAAATGCCAGCAAGCACAGATCCATTGTTCTCAGCTTGGGAAAGATGCAACACTATGGTATTATCTTGGATAACTCATTCTTTATCACATTCTATTGCACAAAGCATCTTGTGGATTGATACTGCTGTAGAAGTTTGGAAGGATCTCCAAGATAGATTCTCTCAAGGAGATATTTTTCGCATATCTGATCTTCAAGAAGAAATTTATGCCTTTAAACAAGGTGATCTTTCTGTCACAGATTATTTCACTCAATTAAAGATTCTATGGGATGAATTAGAGAATTTCAGGCCAATTCCACAATGTTCTTGCCGCACTCATTGTTCCTGTGGTGCTCTTACTATTGTCAAAACCTATAGACACAATGATTATGTCATTAGGTTTCTAAAAGGACTGAATGATCAGTTTACTACAGTCAGATCACAGATCATGTTGCTAGAGTCTCTACCTTCAATTAATAAGGTGTTTTCCTTAGTGATTCAACAAGAAAGGCAACTGAATTCTGGATTACTTGTTGAACCTAAAATTTTGGTTAACAGAACCAATAATTTTCAGAATAATGTGCCTACAAAGCAGAGTAATTTTCAAAAGAATGTGTTTGGGAGAGGTACTGCTGTTCAATCAGTGAATAACAGGAAATCTGGTTCGCAGAATGATAATAAGGTTTGCACATATTGTGGCAGACCAAGGCATACAGAGGAAACATGCTATAGAAAACATGGATTTCCACCTGGATTCAAATTTAAGAATTCATCTGGTGCTGTTATCAACAATATTTCCTCTGATCAGACTGAAGATTCTGGAGGTTTTGATTCAAATGAAAAATCTGCTACTCAAGCTTTACCCCAACGAAGTCTTGAAAACTCAGGTTTTGCTTTTACTCATGAGCAATGTCAACGTTTGTTGGCTTTAATTCAACAACCAGATTCTCTCAAACCCTCGCATCTCACCAATCAAATAAGCACCCATCCAGTATTCAATTCCACTGTTGCCCAGCCCTCAGGTATTCATTTTAGTTTTGTGTGTTCCTTAAATCCTAATCTGTGGATCTTGGATACAGGAGCCACAGACCACATCACATTTTCTCTTTCTTGTTTTACCACTTACAAAATGATTAAACCAATAACTGTAAAATTACCAGATGGTAGTCAAATTGTAGCTAATTTTTCTGGCACAATTCATTTTTCTCCTTCTCTTGTTTTAACAGATGTCCTTTATATTCCTGAGTTTAAATTCAACCTTATATCTGTTACCAAACTCACTTCTACCTTACATTGTTTTCTAACTTTTCAATATGATAAGTGTCTCATCCAGGATCTGAATACCTTGAAGAGGATTGGTATAGCTGAAGTTAAAGATGGTTTGTATGCAATGGTAGAACCTGCCGCACCTGTACTCTTTTCATCTGCTGCAATAAATTCCATCTGCAATTCTTCCATTCCGCAAGAATCTCAACCTTCTTTCAATCTTTGGCACTACAGACTTGGACATCCATCACAAGCTATATTACATATCATCCAGAATAAAAATCCTTTTGTTACATCACTATTAGAACAGGTCTGTGATGTTTGTCATCTTGCTAAGCAAAAAAAATTGCCTTTTTCAATCAGTAAATCCAAAACTACAGCTGTTTTTGATCTTCTACATGTAGATATCTGGGGTCCCTTCTCTGTAACAGCCATTCATGGCCATAGATATTTTCTTACAGTTGTAGATGACCATTCTAGACATACATGGGTGTTCTTAATGAAGAATAAATCAGAAACTCAGTCTTTACTTCAATCATTTTATGCACTTATAGAAACCCAATTTTCTGCCAAGATCAAAATTATAAGAACTGACAATGGATTAGAATTTAATATGCCCCAATTTTATGCTTCTAAAGGCATAATTCATCAAACCACTTGCGTAGAAACACCTCAGCAAAATGCAATAGTGGAGAGAAAACACCAACACATCTTGAATGTGGCTAGAGCTTTACTTTTTCAAGCTTCTCTACCTAAAATTTTTTGGTCTTATGCTATCTTGCATTCAGTTTATTTGATCAACAGACTTCCCACTCCTGTTCTTCAAAATCAATCTCCATATGAGGTACTTTACCACACCATTCTTAGTCTTGATAACCTTAAAGTTTTTGGCTCATTATGTTTTGCCTCCACTATTACTGCACAAAGATCAAAATTTGACCCTAGAGCAAAGAAATGTGTGTTTCTTGGTTTTAAGAGTGGCACTAAAGGATACATTTTGTTTGATCTTCATTCTAGAGAGATTTTCATTTCTCGAAATGTGATTTTTCATGAATCAGTTTTTCCATTTCATTCACAAATTTCATTCTTCATCTAATTTTTTTCCAATACCTATGCCTCAAAATATCAGTCTTCCCCATTATGATTTTACTGATCCTCTTGCTAATTCCTTACCACCTTCTTCATCACAATCATCTACTCCATCTATTGTTCCTAAACAATCTTGCAGAACTAAAAGGAAGCCTTCCTATCTCCAAGACTACCATTGCAACTTATCCTCTTCAACTTTAGCTGCTGAAAATTCAGGTATTCTTTATCCTCTTTCCAATTTCGTTTCTTATACTTCTTTATCTCCATCATATAAAAATTTTGTTCTTTCCATCACCACCCCAATTGAACCAAAGTCTTATTCCCAAGCTATAAAGTTTGATTGTTGGAAAGAAGCTATGCAAGCTGAGATATCTGCTTTAGAGCAAAACAAAACTTGGGTGCTCACAGATTTACCAAGTGGCAAGGTTCCCATTGGTTGTAAATGGGTCTATAAAATCAAACACAAAGTAGATGGTTCTATTGAACGTTACAAGGCAAGATTAGTTGCTAAGGGCTATACACAAACTGAGGGTATTGACTACTTTGACACCTTTTCACCTGTAGCAAAAATGACAACAGTAAGACTCTTACTTGCTCTTGCTGCTATGCACAATTGGTTCCTTAAACAATTGGATGTGAATAATGCATTCTTGCATGGAGATTTGCATGAAGAAGTGTATATGGTTTTGCCTCAAGGGTTTTCCTCTTCTAAACCTAACCAAGTGTGCAAATTACTCAAGTCTTTATATGGTTTAAAACAGGCTAGCAGGCAGTGGTTTTCTAAACTTTCAACAGCCTTGGTGTCTATTGGTTACACACAATCAAAGTCAGATTACTCTTTGTTTGTTAAGAAGACATCCACTTCTTTTACTGCTCTTTTAGTATACGTGGATGATGTCATTCTAGCAGGAGATGATATGGTAGAAATTGACTTTGTTAAACAATTTCTTAATGACTCTTTTCACATCAAAGACTTGGGTGATCTAAAGTTCTTCTTGGGTTTAGAAATTGCAAGATCATCTAAGGGCATTGTTGTGAATCAAAGAAAGTATGCCTTAGAGATTTTATCTAATGCTGGACTCTTAGCTTCTAAGCCAGCAAAATCACCAATGGATGCTTCAACTAAACTTCAGCAACACATAGGTGAATCTCTCTCTGATAGTGCAGCTTATAGAAGGTTAATTGGCCGGCTCTTGTACTTAACCACTACTAGACCAGATTTGGCATTTGCTGTACAACAACTTAGTCAGTTTCTTGCACATCCCACCTCTGCTCATCAACAGGCAGCCCACCGAGTGCTCAGATACATTAAGAATTCTCCAGGCAATGGCTTATTTTTTCCAGCTACTTCTTCTCTTCAATTAAAAAGCTTTAGTGACTCTGATTGGGCAGGTTGTGTCGATACTAGGAGATCAGTCACTGGATTCTGCATTTACTTAGGTGATTCTTTAATTTCCTGGAAATCAAAGAAGCAAAGCACTGTGTCGCGGTCATCTTCTGAAGCTGAGTATCGTGCTCTTGCTTCTGTGACTTGTGAGCTTCAATGGTTAACATTTTTGCTTGATGATTTTCAAGTTGCTTATAAGAAACCAGCCTTGGTTTATTGTGATAACCAATCTGCCTTACATATAGCCGCCAATCCTACCTTCCACGAGAGAACCAAACACATTGAGCTTGATTGTCACATTGTTAGGGAGAAAAGTCAGTTAGGCATCATCAAGCTCTTACCTGTCTCTTCAGCAGCTCAAATTGCCGACATCTTCACAAAGCCTCTACCCATCGCCCCATTTCATCATCTTCAATCCAAGCTGGGAATGATAGACATACATTCTCCAGCTTGCGGGAGGGTATTATCAGTTATAAAGAAGAACCATGAAGAAGAGCTGAGCTGACGTGGAGTGAAGGAGTTGAAGTTTAACTTATTCTGTTAATTAGTTTTAAATTCTGTTAGTTAGTTTTCAAAGTTAGCTTCTGTTAGTCACTGACTTGTATATAACAGATGGTTGATTAATGAATGATCAAGATTTCAGTTCCACTTTCATTTCTCCTTACAAACTGAATAACTAGCATCCTTGTAAGAGCATGAGCTACCTTATTAGCTTATCTTCTAATCCTACACAGAGAGAAACTTTGTCCTTAATGAAGAAGGGTTCTGAAGAGTTAATTGGCAATTAGTAAACCCCACTTTGAAGTATTTTCATCTGAAGAGTTAACATGTACAACATCTTGGGCATTGCGTTCAATCAAGACATTTCCAAAGTTGTTATTTAGAAGCCATAAGAAAGCCTTTCTAAGACAGATTGCCTTAGCAAAATGAGCATTGGAGATCCCTCGAACCGAACCAGAAATTGCCGAAACAAGCTTGCCATGACAATCCCGGAGAATCACATCATAGCCCATAGAATTCCTTTATTCAAAAGCGGTTGCGTCAATGTTTCACTTTAGGAAAGCCATAAATTCCACGAGTGCATAGGCTTTGGCACTTAAGTCTTCATCCTACAAGTTAAGAATAAGGTCGAAAACTTGGGATGATCAGTACTAAAGAGGGCATTCACATTCAAATCCAACACTTCCCAGCAAGCCTTTAACACGAGCACAAGGGAACAAAACATGCATCATGTCCTCTGGCTCCCCACACGTAAAGCAACCTCCCACCCCATCTACTCCCTTATGTCTCAACCTTTCATTGGTAAGGATGACATTTATTATTGCTCTCCAAATAAAGTTCTTCATTTTTGGAGGAATCTTTTGGTTTCGCAGTTTCTTCCAACACTTTACGACTATCAAGTCATCATTCTAAGGAAGCCGAATTCCTCCTGAAAAACTAGATGCTTCCACTCGATGCGAGAATGGAATACCAATCTCATCAATAATCTTACAACCTTTAACCCACTAACTCTAGGTTCCAGCAAAGCAATCATCAAGGCTTATATTTCCGCAACAACTTCAAGGTCCTGAGAAAAGAAGAGCTACTATCTCCTTGACAATTCCAAACTAAAATCATTAAAAAGAGAAATAAAAGCAACAAACTCAATCCCCTTAAATAATGTTCACCATACTCCCTGATATCATACTCATCATTGTCATCTAAATCATCATTAGATTGCCCATTCTGATCCACTTCATCCATACCTGACTCAAAACCTTCAGCTCTTTTAGGGAAAGTTTCTGGAACCCATATGCATCGAACCACCTTCACAATCTAGTGGCATCTCTAACAACTCTTTACCAATATAAACCAAATCTGCCCTATCCTCCCCAACCTCATTAACTCACATCCTATCCACCGAACCCAAGCACTTAACATCAAGTGAGGAAACCCCTCTTCCATTCACCTCAACTGCCAAATGGAACTTTAGATCCAATGAAACAATAGCTTCCTGAAGATTTTGGGCCAAAGGGATGTGACGAACATGAGAGAAAAAAAAATCCCCTCCACTGGGCCTATTCACCATTGGATTCACATGCTACTGATTAGCCTCACTTCCTTTAGCACTATTTTTCCCAGGCCCAGATCCAGTTTCTTCCACTTTGGACTTCCCTTTTTTCCTTGAATTACTCCCAAAGCCAACTTCCTTAACCTTCCCCAAAACCCACCAGACCTACCTTCTAGAGCATTCGAATCTATCCTTCCAGCTGTCTCCTCAAGAGAATCCCTTCCACTAAAATAGGTAAGGACATTATAACGAGATCCAGAGCCACTATCCACGTCAGCTCATTTGATAACATTCCGACGTCCACGCCACTGCACCACCATCCATGGCCCAAATAGCTCATCACCACCTCATTCTCAGTAATCCGCCTTCGCCTCCTATTGTCTACCTGCATTTTCATCCTATGACCAACTCTTCCACCGGAAAAGCAAATATCTGGAAGGGACTTATATTCAACCTTCTGAACATACCCATTAAGACTAAACTGAGAAACCAGCGGCTCCCTTAGGTTAACACAAACCGCTACTGTAGCAAACTTCCTTCCGAGCTTAACCCAGTGTTATAATTGATTTAGGGACTGTTTGATTTAACTGTTAAATATAGCCGATAACTATTGATCGATAGCTGTTACTATTAATCGATAATTGATAATTGGTAATTGATAATATCTAATTTATATTAAGTATTTGATAAAATTATATTTAACTATTATTATTGATATATAAAATGGCTAAAAGGGTATATATTATATAATTTATTTTATTATTAAAATAAATATAAAATTATAAATTTATTATATTATAATATTTATTTTATTATTAAATTAAATATATAATTAATAAATTAATATATTATATCATTTATTATATTATTAAAATAAATATATAATTATTAATTTATTATATTATATTATTTATTTTATTATTAAAATAAGAAAATAATTAAATTTTTTTAAAAAAATAATTAAATAACTTTAAAAATATAGATAAAATAATAAAGTAATTATTATTGTTGATAAAGAAAAAACTTATAGTTAATTTTAAGTTTTTAGATATAAATAAACATTTTATATTTTATGTTATCAATAAAAAATATTTTAACAAGTTGAAATGCATTAATTAAAATATTAAAATTATAAATGAAAAATATAAAAGTATTAATAATATTAATTTTAAAGTTAAATAAAAAAGGATAATATGGTCAAAATAAAAAAGGATAATATGGTCAAAATAAAAAATAAAATCAAATTATTTATCAGCTGATGAGAAAACTGCTCTAAAAATAGAGCTGATACAAACTGTAGTTGATGGGTACCATATCAGCTACCCATCAGTTATCAACTTTATTTTTTTAAAATTACCAAAATCTCTAGCTCACTTGTTTTGGTGTCTATTAGCTATCAATTGCACCCAACAAGTGAACCAAAAAACCCCCCCTTAATCACTTCACCCACTGCTTCACCAGTTGACATTTAGCACTTTCTCATGATAAAAATGAAGTGGGAGGCCCAGTAATCTAACCCATACCATCGCTGCATTAATCTTAGTCTTAGTGACATCAAACACAAGGAACCATAGTTTCACAATCAAATATGCACAGAAAATGGTCCAAGGACCATCACCAACAACATAAACAAAATCTGCTTCACAAGAAAATTTAACTAGAAAGAAATCATTACCAAGTTCTAATACCTTAGCATAAGTGGGATTCCACAGCTTCTGAATCTTACTATAAAGCATGTGATACCAAATTTTCCTATTCAAAAGATGCACCACTAACGAAAAAGACCAATGTTCCACAAGCTTAGCCTCAAGCTCTCCAGAAACAGTCACTGATGGCATTACACCCAAACATTCTACCACCACATCTTTCTCTCCCACCTAAAACTCTCCCTCATCCATCATAGCATCCCCTCCACCTCACCCCACACCACATCCCACCCACACACCACACCCCCCCAACCCCCCTCCAACCTTCACCACACAATCCTTGAAAGAGGTATCAAAACTCATTTTCGAGAGAGTAGGTCCTCTACGCTTCACTCTCTTCATTGCCCTATCCTCTTCCTCCTCCAACGGCCACTGCTCTCAAGAGACTTTGAGAGCATTCATCTCTTAATTTTTTTTTTCTTTCAAATCAAAATAAAAATAATATTTTACTTTTTTTCTTAGTCATACTCATGCATATGTCTTAATTACTTACTTAAACGATCAACTTTATCTAATTTTAGAGGTTTTTCATTTTAAAAATAGGATTTCTTTTGTGTTTTAGGGTTTCTAAATTGAAGTTTTTTGTAACACCCTCACTTTAAGTAGTCCATACATTCTACTGTTCCGATGACTAATGCCTGTTCGGACAGTTAAGATGTCTAGAACTACACTCAAACTAGAGTGAGGAGGCATAAATTGGCTGAATAAATACCAAGAAAAATTAAGGAAAAATAAAATTAATGAATTGTAAATGAGTTAAACGAGCCGGAGTCACGGCGATGGGTGATCGTACTGGGAAGCAACTGTGAAGACAGTTGTTGACCCCAGACCCGTGAGAAACTCTATGAAATAATTTTTGGAATTTAATTGAAGGTTTACTGAGGTATAAATGATATTAAAAATGTTATAGAAAATTTAAGAAATTAGCTAATCGGTAAAGGGAAATTACAACCCGACAAGCATAACGAAGGGCATTTTGGTCATTTCAACCTCAGAGATGAATTTTGACCTAAATATCAGTCGAAATGAGAGAGAATAAAATATTAAAAATAAATTTAAATCATGAATTATGGAATGGCAAAGGGAAAAAAAAAAGAAAAGAAAGGAAATAAAAATATAAGTGAAATATTACATGAGCATGATGTCATAAAGACATCATTAAAAATTTTAGCCAATGAATAATAGACA
The DNA here is from genome assembly GCF_030052815.1 of Hevea brasiliensis. Lineage (NCBI taxonomy): Eukaryota > Viridiplantae > Streptophyta > Magnoliopsida > Malpighiales > Euphorbiaceae > Hevea > Hevea brasiliensis. The sequence continues at coordinate 1,235,800 of NW_026614695.1, read as the reverse complement.
AACACATATAAAAGGAGATAAAATTGACTTAATTAAATTAAAAAGACTCATCTTCTTCCCTTCTCAAGAAGTTGGCCGAACCACCTTAGAAAGCTTCTTCCACTATTTTTGTTTTTCTTCAAAAGCTCAATTTCTCTCCTTTTCTTACCATAAAAACCCTAGACCCCTTCACTAAAAATTGATCTTACACCTAGGCAAAGCTATTGGTAGCCAATAAAGAAGAGATTAGTGAAGTTTAGACAATTCCAAGTGGGTCACAAGAGAGGTTAGTGCTAGTATCTCTTCTCTCTCTCTTTATTCTATGTTAAGAACTTAATTGGAGTTAGAAATTGCAAGGAAATGAAATAAAATACCTATGTATGAACATCATGAATTTTCAGCAGCCATAGGAATAAAGGAAATTTAATGATTGTTGATGAAATAATTTGGTTTGTTAGTGTGATGGATGAGTTTGTATATGATAGAATTTAAATTGGATGGAAATTGCATGAGATTGTAAGCTTTGAGTTAGGGTTTTGACCCAACTTTGGGGCTTTTGTGCTATGCTTGAAAATGACCTTGTTGAGATGATGTGTTGACTATTATAAGTGTCATATACGTCAAATGAAGTTTGGGAGTTGGAGGCATTGAAATTGGGAGTGCAATTTCTCTTGCAGGGAAATTCGGTCCTATGAGTCTAGTGAGGTTTGTGAACCATAGATAGAGTTGTGTTGCTACAATTGGTATGAGGCTAATTAGATATGAAACTAGGGTTATAATGCCCCATTTTTCATGAAGAGACCTTGCCCAAAAACTATCCACAAATTAACCTAATCCTGCTTGAATCCGGTTGTTCATACCCTAAACTCAGAAAAATGACCAAATGAATATTATTTGGCCATAACTTCCTCTAGAAAGGTTAGAATGACCTGATTTTTATACCATTGGAAAGGTTAGACATAGGAGCACAACTCTCATTAAGAACACAGAACCCATAAATGCCTCTAATCTAACCAATTTGCTAACACAAATTAGGTCACAAAACTATCCAGAACCAAACGGCCCAGAATTTGCTGGACATAGGCCTGCCCGGCCAATTTTGGCAAAAAGGCTATAACTCAGTCGACAAAAATCCAAATGCAATGAAACTAGTGGCAAAATTTTCATAAGACATAAATCTACAATATTGGTATTTTGAGCAAAACCCAAAAACCAAGGAAACTATGTCAATTGGCTAGGTCAATTTAGTATGCAAATTCTAGAAATTCCCTAAGTTACCACTTGACCCTAGAACAATCCTTTAATCATATCTCCCACTAGGAAACTCCAATTGGGATAAGCCATACTGTTCTGGAAACCTAAGAAATAGGGCTTCAACTTATATTTTGAGACTTTTCTCAAAGTTTGAGTGTAAAAGCCCTAAAATGTGAGTCAAATCTATTGACCTGAACTTAGATTTCTGAAGATGCAGGGTACATGAGTTCAGGCTAGTAAATTGACCATATCTCAGTCTATACAACTCAAAAAATTATAATTATGCCAGATCTACGAGAGCTAGATCCTCCAAACTATTTTCTCTTCCCTGAACCACTTTCAAGTGCTTGACCAGTAGTCTTTTCAGTCTTCTCTTTCTCTTGTGTACCCTTCTTCACTGCCCCTTCTGATTTTATCCTTTCCAGTTCCAGGGCCTGTGAGATCAACTCAGAGAAATTCTGATGTCGGAAACCCACAACTTGCATTCTCAGATTCGGCCTTAACCTGGCCTCAAACCTCTTACGTCTATCTCTGGGGGTGGAGACTAAGCTTCCAGCGTAGTGGCTTAGTCGAGAGAAGTCTCTCTCATATTCTGCTATGGTTTTGTCCCCTTGTTTCAAACTTAAAAATTCTTATAACTTCATATCCACATATGCATCAGGGACCCACTTCTATCGTAACTCCCTCAAAAAGTCTGACCAAGTAAGGACTGGAGGTTCTACCAGGCTGTGGGGGATGGTCTTCTACCATTCATACGCATCCCCTTGCAACAAAGAAACAGAATACTCGAACTTCAGCTCTTCTGCACACTGCAGCTTCCCGAAAACCCGTTCCATTAGCTCTAACCACTGTTCTACCTCCAGTGGATCCACAGTGCCCTTAAACTCGGTGGCCCCAAATTTCATTAATTTTTCATATTGTCGAGCCGAGGACTGTGGTTGTGCTATAGGTGCTTGCATCTGAGCTTGGGGTGGCACATTTCCCGCCATTTGTTGGAAAAACGTAGCCATCTATTGTGCAAACTGAGCAGGAAACTGCGGTGTTGGAGTAAGAGTTGGAGTGGCTGACCCACTCACGTTCTGGAGTGCTGGGGCTTCCCCATGAACCTCATCCTCAATAGATTGTTCCACGGAATGATCTCCCTCTTCCATTCCATTTCTAAAAAAATTTCTACTTCCTGAGATCAAACACAAGGAGGTTGACCTCTGTTAGTGCATATTCATGATGTAAATATATCATATATATCAATTAAAGACTCTTGAGCAGTTGTACTTATCAAAGAAATATTCACATACATAGTCAAAATTTATTGTAAAACCATGCTCTGATACCACTAAAACATGTCACACCTTACCCCTCTGTAAGGCATAACATGATCCTGTAGAATACCTAATGAACTACCGAACTTCACCTACCGATAATTCATTAAGTACACTACAAGGGATTTTAAAACTATTTTCTTTCATTTTGGAAACGGTGAGCGTTTTGGTATGAATTAAAAATATTTAATTGAAGTCTCAAAATTAGTAAAAATTTTTGTCCATTCTATTCTTCCTCAAATTTTATAAAAATTTCGGCAGAATGCCGTCTGTATTTGGAGAAAACAGTTCTTCAAAAACCTGTAAAAACACTTCCAATAAATTTTTTTACAACTCTCAACCTCCAAATAATCTCAATTCAACATAACTCAAGTAAATTCCACTTCAAAATAATTCCACAATTTAATCCAAGTTTGTCATCTCAAAATATTTTATCATTTCATTCAATAAAGCTAATTTACATTCACAAGTTTAATTTACAGATAGTAAATACAAAAAATAATATTATTACAATTTATTATATAACTGCTCAACTTTACATTGATACATAAAACATTACAATATTTACATCAATTAATTACAAGGGTATAAATAAATACCCGTACAAAAAGAATAAGTGAAGTCCTCAATATTAGTAGCAGCTCACTCTGCTGCTTTCTCCTTGCACTTATCTGCGATAGCAAAATAAGCTATCGCTGAGTATAAAAATACTCAGTGGTGCACAATAAAGAATTTGAAATACATTAAATAAATCATTCATTGACAAAACACAATTTAAATGCTGCACAATTACATTTCACAAATTATCAAAGCTCATTATAGAAAAATTTTGGGTCAAATAATTTAATAAATACAGCGCTGCCAATTCATACACAACTTAAGCCATGACACAAAATTTTCGATCAATGCCGCGTTGTACACCACGACAAAGTAATCTACAACCTCACTAATTGAAATCAATGAGGGAGGTGGCTAGCTAGCTAATGAGTACTCATCCGATCTACAACCTCAACTGGTAAACCAGAGAGGGAGGAAAATAATCGATCTCAACCCCATAAATGGAGGAGGAATAATAAGACACTGTCATGCTAAGTGTGAATCAAAAATCCACTTCAAACATTTTATTAAAATATTGCATACAAAAATCAAATCAATTTCCAAAGTTACAATCTCATCACAAAGTGGCAACACAAAAGTTCTTAAACTCATAATGCGTACTAAATCAATTTTTCAAGGATAAAATGCTGAAATAGATTCTATTGTGCACAAACCTGACGTGAGTCGCCTCTAGGCCTTGACTCAATCTCTTAGACTTTTCGAGCCTTTTTTAGCTGAAACACACAATTTCACAGTATTTCAGTACCATAACTTAGCATAAATCCAAAAATAAATCCAAATTCACTTTTATCTAGCTTATATATGCTAAACTTGACGTTATTTAAAATTTGTATTTCGGGGTTACTATTCACTACACTATTCAAGTCAATTTGTTGACTTTCTAAGGCTTAATAGGTATGGGAATTCCAACTTCACCCACATACCACATTTTGGTCACTAAATTTGTTGGTTTTGGTTGTTTTCTCAAAACTTAGGTCTTTAAGGCAAAATTGCAAATTTTCAGTTTTTGTGTCTTATGTTGCACTGTTCCATTGGTCAATTTACTGTTAGCATTTAGCAAAATTTTCTTCATAGAAAATGTTCCCTATTGTCTTAACTTTATTCTCCTTTTTGAATCACTCCAATTGGAGTTTTGTAGCTCAAGTTATAGCCATTTGAATCATGGCTGCCAGATTGGACTTAACCCAGATTTCTGGGCACCAAACTGGTTCTGGCAGTTTTAGGTCACCAATTTTGGGTAGCCAAATGACTTGGTTAAGGGCATAATTTGGGTTTGTGTTCTTCATAAAAGTTTTAGGTCTATATCTCAGCTGTCCACTGGTAAAATTTCAGGTCATTTAGACCTGTCTAGCCCAAGTTATGGCCAAATAAACAAACACTGTTCATTTGGTCATTTTTGTACAGGTTAGACTGCATAAATCCGGATTTGGTCAATTTGTTTTCTAGGCTATGGTCACTTTTTGGGCATGATTCCTAAATGAAAAATGTTCCATTTTGTGTCTATTTTCATTCCCAATTGATCTCATACCAATTGGACTTGTAAATTATCAGTTTTGGTCCCTCAAATGGACCTTGGTTCTGCTACCTACAACATGGCCATTTTCAATCCGAATTCACTCTCACTTCCAACACTTCCAACACATCTCAATTGGTCACAAATGACCATTTCTCACCTCAAACAAGGTCAAACACACCATTTGACCATTTTTCCAATTTTTGGCTTCCAAAACCCTAGGTCCAAACCCTAATTCACAATTTTGTTACATTTACTTGATTCAAAGCATACCAACATCATTCATCAACTCTATTAAGCTTCCTAACATATTTAATTCAATCAAAATACATGCATTTCCATCACAAACCCTAGCTGCTAGAATTTCCATCTAGTCCTCCAAAGATGTTTTCATTTCATTTTAAGCATATTTCTAGGTTCTTCATGCTATAAATACTTAAATTAAACTAAAAACTTAAAGTGAACTCACTAACCTTGAATTGCAGAATTTTTTTCTCTTCAACTCCTTCCTTTCTTCTTTCTTTCTTGATCAAACTTCTTTTCAAGACTAAAAGACCAAGTTTAATTAAGGGGTTAACAATTTTTATGGCTAAGGTTTGATTTCTTCAAGTTCAAAATGAGCTTTAATGGTGATTTGGTGAGGGAGAGTTGAGAGGAAGAGTGAGACAGCAAGGTTTAAGGAAGAAGGCTTTTTGTTTTTTTTTTTCTTTTTCTTTTCCTTTTTGTTTTTAGTCTTATGGGAGACCATAATTATCCAAAATTCAAGTTTTAATTATATTAGTGTTTATGACATCATGCATGATGTCATGCATGATGTCACTCATTTCAACTTTTCTTTTTTCTTTTTATTTATTTTTCCCTAGTTCTTTAATTTAATTTTCGATTCCGAAATTTTCTTTTCTCTGATTTTATTTGACAGTTAGGTCAAGAGTCAGCTCTCGGGGTAAATTGACCAAATTGTCCCTCGCCGGTTCAACCCAGTTTGCAAATAATTCAATATTTCTTCCAGCTCCCTGACCTAATTATTTGACTGACTTAACATTTCTTTTTTGTGATTTTCTCTTTTCCACTGTTTTCGTAATGATCCTAAGGACTGCAGCGTCACATTTTACGATTCGAAATTTGAGTTTAAATCGACTTCGCAGTCCTTCCCGAGAAGGTCACCCATCGCTGTGACTCTCGGCTCGTTTAACTTCTTATGTTTTGTTTTTCTTATTTATACTTAACTAATTGGCAATTACTAATTATTTGTGTTTATAGCTTATCTAGTTGTCTTAAGTATGGTTCTAATCCCCTTAATTGTCCGGACCGACACCGGTCGCCGGAATAGTAAAATATACCAGGCTATGCAAATAGGGGCGTTACAATTCTCCCCCCCTTAAAATAAATTTTGTCTCGAAATTTTACCTAGTATCAATCTCTGAACAGCTGTGGGTACTGTCTCCTCATGTCCTCCTCTCGATTCCAAGTAGCTTCTTGGCCCGAATGATGGTTCCACAGCACTTTTACCAACGGTATCTGCTTGTTCCACAGCACTTCTATGGGTTCTTCTGCATATGTGAGGTCTGGATTCACTTCGATTTCTTCCACTGGTAGTACATGAGATGGGTCTGATCGATACCTCCTCAACATGGACACATGAAAGATATTATGTATCTTCTCCAACTCTAGTGGTAGTGCTAATCGATATGCCAAAGGACCCACTCTTTCCAGAACCTCATATGGCCCAATGAAACGAGGACTCAGTTTTCCCTTTCTGCCGAAATCTCATAATCCTCTTCCAAGGGGAAACCTTGAGGAATACTTTGTCACCCACTGCATATTCAATATCCCTTCTCTTCAGATCAACATAGGACTTCTGACGATCTGATGCAGTCTTAAGTCGATCTCTGATCACCCTGATTTTCTCCTCAGTCTGCTAAATAATTTCAGGCCCAATCATCTTCCTTTCACCCACGTCATCCCAACACAACGGGGTTCTATATTTTCTGCCATACAAAGCTTCATATGGAGGCATCCTAATGCTTGATTGGTAGCTGTTGTTGTAAGCAAACTCAATCAAAGGCAAGTGTGTGTCCCAACTGCCCTCAAACTCAATTACACAAGCTCGCAGCATGTCCTCCAAGATCTGAATTACCCTCTTAGATTAGCCATCTGTCTGTGGGTGGAATGCAGTACTGAAGTTCAATCTAGTTCCTAGGGCTCTCTGCAGACTACCCTAGAATCTAGAAGTGAACCTAGAATCTCTGTCAGATACGATGGATACTGGCACTTGATGCAGTCTTACTATCTCATCAATGTATAACTTGGCCAATCTTTCTAAACTGTAGTCCATTCGGACTGGCAGAAAATGAGCAGACTTGGTCAGTCTGTCAACAATGACCCAAACTGCATCATGACTCTTCTGTGTCCTCAGAAGTCTCATCACAAAATCCATAGTTATTCTCTCCCATTTCCATTCTGGCACTGGTAGTGGATGTAATAACCCAGTTGGTACTTGATGCTCTGCCTTCACTTGCTGATAAGTTAGGCATTTGGAAACAAATTTTGCCACATCTCTTTTCATACCCATTCACCAGTAATGCTCCTTTAGCCCTCTATACAGTTTTGTACCACTAGGGTGCATGGCAAAAGGAGACTCATGTGCTTATTTCAAAATAATCTGCCTCAAATCAACATCATTCGGAACACACATTCTATCTTGGTGTAGCAATAGACCATCATCTCTTATTGAGAATTCTGGTTTCTTACCCTGCTGGACCTCTTCCAACAGCCTCTGATACTTCTGATCATTCTGAGCAACCATTCTGATCTGATCAATCAATACTAGCTGTACATGCCATGCAACTACTGTCTGCCCCTCATCATTAATCTCTAAGCTGGCCTGTAATGATCTCAACTCATGTACCATAGACAAAGGAGTAACCTGTAGACTTGCCATAGTCTTGTGACTTAAGGCGTCAGCCACCACATTAGCTTTCCCTGGCTGATTGTCTATTAGACAATCATAGTCTTTTATCAACTCTAACCATCTCCTCTGTCTCAAATTCAACTCTTTCTGGGTGCCCAAATACTTTAAACTCTTATGATCAGTGTAGATGTAGCACTTCTCCCCATACAAATAATGTCTCCAGATCTTAAGAGCGAACACAACGGCTGCAAGCTCCAAGTCATGTGTCGGAGAATTCCTCTCATGCGGTTTTAGCTGGCGTGATGCATAGGCAATGACATTCCGATCTTGCATCAACACACAACCTAACCCATTATGAGAAGCATCGGAGTAAACTATATATTCTTTTCCCAGTGTAGGTAAAGTCAGGACTGGAGCCTCAGTCAAACACCTCTTCAATTCATCAAAACTCTGCTAGCATTTATCCGTCCACTGAAATTTTACATCTTTCCTAAGCAGCTTGGTCAATGGAGATGCCAACATGGAGAATCCTTTTACAAAATGATGGTAGTATCAAGCTAAACCCAGAAAACTGCGAATCTTTGTGATATTTCTGGGTGGCTTCCAATTAAGGACAACTTCTATCTTGCTAGGATCTACCTTAATACCCTCTGCTGATACTATGTGCCCCAAAAAAGATATTTCTTTCAGCCAAAATTCACACTTCGACAATTTGGCGTATAGCTATTTCTCCCTCAAAGTTTGCAGTATAATGCGCAGATGTCTATCATACTCTTCTGCATTCCTCGAATAGACCAATATATCATCTATGAATACCACAACAAACTGGTCGAGGTATGGTCTGAAGATAGTGTTCATCAGATCCATAAAAGCAGCCAGAGCATTAGTTAACCCGAATGTCTTAAGTGTGGTTCTAATCCCCTTAATTGTCCGGACCGACACCAGTCACTGGAATAGTTAAATATACTAGGCTATGCAAATAGGGGTGTTACAAATTCTCACTTCAGAATTCACAAAACAATTTTCATAAAATAACACAGTTATATCATGCCATCAATATATTTTTCATCTCAACAGCCAAAGGCTTATGAGGAATAACAAGACTAGCTAGCTCAAATCTATGGGTACCCATTCAAATTTCTTCCTCTACTGGCACACACCTCAATACTTCAGCCAGAGAGGGAATACAAAACTATTTCCTCCCACTAGTCAGGCTAGTGAGGAATTCAAACATTTGGTCATGATACTATAGTTTCAAACTATTTTAACAATTTTCTAAACATTAAAATGCCAACCATACACATACAATTTTACTTTCTCAATAGTTTGGGTCAATAGCACATTTTTCTTTTCAATCAAATTTTTCAATACAAATAAAGTCACAATTTAATTTTCACAATTCATTCAATACAAATTGCAAAAGAAAATTCATAGAAAGTTTATATATTGTGTACAAACCTGATTTGAGTTGCCTCTAGGCCTTGGCTCAATTTGCTTTATCTTTTTCCAGGTCTTTTTCAACTGAAACACACAATTTACAGTGTCTCAGTATCACAACTCATAATAGTTCTAATAATTTAGTGCATACTTATTTAATTGTATCCTTACATAGGCTTAAAATGGCATTCTCTAGACTTTGCATTTTGGTTTTACTATTCATGATACTATTCAAATCAAAATATTGACTTTCTCATGCTTAATAGGTATGTAAATTCTAATTACACTCACATACCACATTTTGAGTTCCTAATTTATTGGCCTTGGTTACCATTTAAATTTCTAGGTCTCCTAAGAGAAATTTCAATTTTTCAGTTTTGGTCCCCTGTTTTGCACTATTTCATTGGTCTAGTTACTGTAGAAATTTGGCTAAGTATTCTGTATCAAAGTTGTTCCTTATTGTTTTTAGTTTATTTCCTTTTTGAATCACTCCATTTGGAGTTTTGTAGCCCAAGATATGGCCATTTTCCTAAGGCTGGCCAGATTAGTTCAAACCCAGAATTCTGGGCACTTTCTTGGTTCTAGCAGTTTTGGTGTGCTGACTGCAGCTCACTTTTTGGATGGGTTATGATCAGAATTTAGGTTTGTGTTCTGCATAAAAGTTGTAATGCTATGTCTCAGATTTCCATCGGTATAAAATTCAGGTCATTTGGACCTTCCTTGTAACACCCCTAAGTTCGGTAGTGCGTTCTGCTGTTCCGGTGACCAGTGTTGTCCGGACAGCTAGGATGCCTAGAACTACACTTCAATATGAGTGAGGAGACATAAAATAATGAAATACAAGAAAAGAAAATACAAGAAAAACAAAGGAAAAATAATAGCAAAGAAATGTGATCAAGTTAAGCGAGCCGGGAAACCTAGCGATGGGTGACCTTGCCAGGAAGTCACGGCGTGGATGCATTTACTAGCCTGATCTGGGGAATCTGGAAAATATTTTTAGGACTCCAATAAATATTTATTGAAGTATAAATATCATTAGAAATATCAAGGAGAAATTAAATAATTAGTACAAAAAAAAGTGAGAAATCGAAAAACAGACAAAACCCGGTGTTATCGAAAAATCGGGAATACAACCCGAACAGGGGCATTATGGTCATTTGACATCCCGAATTGTCTTTTGACCTAAATTTCCATTAAAAATAAATAGTATTACACTTAGAAAATAAAATGAAAAATTAATTTGGTGGTACCTAATATAAATAGCGAAAATGGGGAGTTAAATGTGGGAAATTGAAACTTTTGAATAAATTAACATTATCTTTCCACTTAGTGCTCCACTCACACCTAAAGTGGACCACTTAATCTGCATTTGGACAGCAGATTCATTTCCTTCTTCAACCTCAAAAATTCAGCCGTGAGCCTCCAAGAAGAACTCCATGGCCAAAGCTTCCAAGCTCCATGCATGAACTCCAATCTTCACTTTCATGCCATAAATCCAACAAGTCCCTTCATAAAAGTTTATCCTCACATCAAGAACAATCCTTGGGCAGCCATTAGGAGAGGAAATAGTGGAGTTGTCAAGGGCAGCAAGGGTCACACATATGAGGTAAGTTTACATTTTTGAAGATTTCTTTGTTAAACTTTGTGTACATGTTATGGGTGTTGGTTTTGTGAAGGAAATTTTTAAGTTTGAAGAGTATTGAGATATCCATTTTTGGGCAGCCATGTAATCATGTATTGATGAAGTATTTGTACATATAATTGATGAGAATTATGTTGGTTGTGATGATTTAATAACCTAGTGAATTACTTCATATTTATATGGTGATTTTTGGCACTTGGATGGGAATTGATGAATTGTAGGACAATTTGGTGTTGAAGAAGATTTTCGGCAGCTTGGGGACACTTGAATAAATGTATGTATTCATGGAAGTATTGGCAGAATATTGACATAGAAGGATTGATGGATATGTATATGAACTTGTTGTGTAAAGAGTATGTAAAAACTAGTAATGTTATGTGTATGTGTAATTGTGTTTGGACTTTGGGAATTAGAGTTATATTGGTGTATTGAAGATAATTGTAATCTGCCCAAAGTGATGTTAATGTAAAGTAATATATAGTTTTGGTAATGTACCGAAACAGATTTGGTAGGGAAGCAAACATATTGCAAGGTAAATGTGTGTAATTGATGTGTGTTAAGCAAAGTAACTAAGGGCAGTGTACATTTTAGCCAATAAGTTTAAATGTGTAACCTCAATTGGTATGAGACCAATTGGAGGTGGAACTAGGCACAAAATGTGCCAACTTTCATTGAGAAAACATACCAAAATTCTGCTTGCAAGGTGACCTAAGAAAATGACCAATTCGGATTAGGTACAATTAGGACCTGAAAAATGACCAATTGGGCAGCAGTGAGTGTTTAGGCCATAACTCACTCAAAACAGGTCCAATTGACCTGAAATTTTAACCATGAATAGTTAAGACCCATACCTACAAGTCTTATGAAGACACCAAAACCCAGAAATGACCAGAAGCAAGTCAAAAAGCTTGCACAAGTTCGGGTCCAAAAACTAGCCGAACCAAAGTTGACCAAATTGACCTAAAATTGACCTAATTTGATGCCATTTGACCAGCAATAGTATAATGACCATAACTTGGTCTACTTAACTCGGATTGACCTGAAATTTTGCCCCGCGTGCAATAAGACATAGATCTACAAGTTTGTAGTTTTGACCGAAACCCGAAAACCGAGGGAACTAGGCCGTCCGGCTAGGTCAAACTAGTATCCCGAAATCCAGCAATTTACAATGAAATGCAAGAAAACGCAATATACATAGAATTGAGTTTGGTAACACGTACCAACCCTAAAATCCTATCGAATGTGACATATAAAGGACACTAAAACCTAATTTACCTAGAAAACGCATCGAGGGTCGGTATATTAGGTAATTAAGCAAATAAAGGTATTCAGTGAATTGTTTATCGAACATTATCGTTAGAGGCAAATTAATTTAGCACTGAAACACTTCAAATTGTGTTTCTCAGTTAACAAGGACTCAGCAAAAGGGACAGAAATACTGAGTCAAGACCAGGAGACAATTATCAGAGGTTTGTGCACAACTAGTTTTTAACTGATTTTACTTTGAATATTTCATATGATTAAATGACATATTTTTCTTATGTATTATGTTTAACAAGCATTGGATTTAATTCAATGATTATTGAAAATTGTTATAGTATGTATGAATTCAGCTTTGTGAAATGGTATTTCCACAAGTATTAAGCATTGTTATGGATTGAATAAATTATGTTTTAGAAAATTGTGATAGAACATGTTTTGAATTGTGATGGCAATTTTCATGGAAAAATGCAATTGTATGATTTGAATTGTGATGAGCATAAAACTTTATTGGATATTGAAATTGACTTTGAATCGAATTGTATTGTGATTTATGCTCACTAAATGGATTGTGATATTGTTTTATATCTCACTATAGATGCTTGACTAGGTTATTACCCGTCTCTCTCATTTGTTGAGAAGACAATGGAGTTAGTTGTTTTTGATTACCATGAGTGCGTGTACAGCTTAGATTTTCCTCCGATTTGAGGTTAGATCTAAGTTTATTTTATCGTTATGGCCCTTGAAAGATTCATTATTGTGATGGTATGCGTGCACGATGATTCGACCTCCCGACCATAGGAGTTAGAATCGATTCGACCTCCCGACCATAGGGAGTTAGAATCACATCGAATATGGCCCTTTCGGATTAGTCTTGCATATTAGTGAGATGAAGATTGATTTTTGAGATCTGAGAATGGCTTTTGAATGGTAAGAAATTGTGATTTCAATTATGGTTTATGTATAATTGATTTTGTTGAATTACTTAAATGGTTAGTCATGGTTTGATAAATTGAATTTTGTGATCAAAGTCATTTATACAAATGATTTACATTATTGGCAACGAATATTTTGAGTTTTGAAATTTGATGAGTCTTCAGATTCCTAATTTATTTATGTAAATTTTGTCAATGTATATTGTACTATGTTTTAAATTATAGTTGTGCACCATCGAGTTCACCACTCAATGATAGCTTTGTATCTCGTCGCAGTAAGAAGAGCATAGAGCAGTAAGTAAATTTCATTGAAGATATATTCAGATCAGATACAGTTATATGATAGGTATACCCATGTACATAGGTTTTGATGTATGATTGTAATAATATGTATGTAAATTATTTGAGCGATTGTATATAATCTCTTGTAAAATATTTTTGTATTTAATTAAATGTTAATTATTGTAATTGTAAATTTGATATTTCTTTTACTTGAATATTTTTGTATTATATTTCTTGTTTCTCAGTCTTTGAAAAATCATCATGGATTTGAGTTGAGAAAAATGTTGTGTTGAGAAATATGTTGGAGTTGAGATTTGCAAATACATATTGAAGTGCTTTTTACGAGTTTTCTCAAGAACTGCTTTTATCCAAAATACGAGAGGGCACTCTGCCAAAATTTTTACAGAAATTCCAAATAATTCAAATGTGTCAATTCTATCACTTGATTCAAAAGGTTTTAACACTGTAAATAGTGCTCACCATCGTAAAAGAAGTAAGAAAAGTTTTAAAAATCCCTTGTAGTGTATTTAATGGGTTATTAGTAGACGGAGTTGGTAATTCATTAGGTATACTACGGGATCATTTTATGCCTTACAGAGGGGTAGGGTGTGACATGTTTTAGTGGTATCAGAGCAATGGTTTTAAAGTAAATTTTGAACTGTGAATTTGAAATCTTTTTGTCGGTAACTACAACTGCTCAAATTTTTGATACATATAGTACATTTACATCATAAAAGTGAACTAATGGAGAGAAATCTCCTTGTGTTGGTTGTACAGGAATAGAAAATTCTGTGAGAAAAATGGAAGAGAAGAATGAGATAATAGAACAGTCTGGGATGGCAGAAGAACAAGTTGAAGCCCCAGCTCCACAAAATGTCGAAGGCCTGACTGTACCAATTTTACTGGTACAAATTACTGCACAAATGGCCCAATAAATGGCCACTTTCTTTCAAAAAATGGCTGATAATCTGTCAGCCCAAGCCCAAGTACAGACCCAACCCCCACAAGGGCAGTGTGAAATGGAAAAGAGGGAGAAACCTATGGGTCAGAGTTCGAACAGTAATTTGGGGAAGAGAAAAGAATTTGAGGAACCCCGAACTCAGAAGTATGATAGAGGCGGATCATCAGGGCAGAGACCACTAAGATCTAGTCGTCGAACAACTAGAAGTTCCTACCCTTCCCGCCAATGTGAAACTTGTAGAAGATATCATGGAGGTATTTGTCGTAAGGCCTCTGGAGCTTGCTACAATTGTGGAAAACTTGGACACTTTGCTAAAGATTGTACAAAACCACCTCAATCTACTCTCCGGATTTCACGGATCACACAGAGTCAAGATAGAAATAGAGTCGGTACTCCTCACCACTATAACACAGTGAATCAACCCAAATATAGTAGCGCACCAGTCAGAGTGTCCACTATGCACCAAGGAGAAAGAACAGAAACTTCAGATGTAGCTGCTGGTAAGTTCTTAATTTTTGAAAGAAACAATTAGTTATTATTTGATCCCAGCACTACTTAGTTGTATGTTAGTGTCAGAACTATATGTTCTGTTGTTATTCTTCTACATGGAAATGAATTTTGATGTATTAGTGACTAGTCCTTTAGGATAATAACTACAATAACAAGTATGGTTGACATTAATTTTGGAAGAATTGTTAGCTAAAAGTATTTTCTGACATACCGTAAATTATAAAGCTAATTGGCGAGCCTACTTAATGTAAGGCAAGAGGACATAAAAGTAAGTTACAGTAATAGAATTGCTCTAGATGAGGGCAAAGATGTTACTGTTAGTAATTATTAATGGATATTGTAATCAAAATCGGTTTGGGATTGTAACACCCTCACTGTAGCAACTCCGTACATTCTACTGTTTAAACTAAAGTCAGAAACCATGATTAACTCAAATATTAATAAGAAAAATTTAGTAGAAATTTTAGAAATAAAATGCAACTAAGTCAAATGAGCCGGTGCCCAAGCGATGGGTAACCAGAGGTAAGTTGCGGTTCTCGCAACGAGGAGCCCTAGACCCGGGGAAAAATTCATAAAATAATTTTTGGGACTCCAGAGAAGGGTCATTGAGGTTCCTATGGCATTAGAATGCCAAGAAAATATTTAGAAAAATTTTTCAATCCAGATGCATAATTTTGACTGTTAAGCCAAACGGAGGGCATTTTGGTCATTTCGCCTTCAGAGGTGATTTTTGGCCGACTTGTCCAGTTAAGTAAATAATTAATATGACATAAAATATGAATAAATATTACTAAAAATGAAATTGGAAATGAGTAGTGGATAAAAGAAAAGGAAAATGAAATAAAAAGCAATTTATGACATCTTGATGATGTCATTTAAAAGCCATAACCAATCACAATTAAGTAACCATTTGACTAATTAATAAAAGAGATAAATAAAGACCAAGGAAGACCAAAAACAAGCAGCCATCTTCTTCTTCAAAACGTGATCCTCTCCTCCATAACCCTCCATGGAAGTTTTCTTTAATTACTTCCATTTTCCCATGAATTTGCACTATAAAACCCTAAGTCCCTTCACTAAAAACTTGTCTCTACCTCTTGGGAAGTGTTTGGCAGCCTAGAAAAGGAAGGAAAGTGAAGTTTTAGCTTGGAGAAATCTTCCCTACAAGAGGTTAAAGTGAGGTTAGTGCCTATTATGCATACATCTTTCTCTTTCCATGATTAGAAACCTAAAATAAGCAAGAATTTGTGAATTAAATGAATGGAATTTATGTGTATGTATACAATGAATTTTGGCAGCCCTAGGGAGGAACAAGATTAAGTGTTTTTGATGGACTTAGAGTGGACTAAAGATGATGTTTAAGGTATATATATATATGTATGATGAATTGGTGTGCTAACTAAGGTAATTGGTGTAATCCTTGAAAATGAGCTAGGGTTTGGGAGTGAAACTTGGATTTAGCTTGGGAAATTATTAGAGAACATTTTAATGGTCAATTAGTGACCATTTTAGGTAAGTTATCCATAAATTGGACTGAAATGTAGCATGGCAAAGTGAAGGAGCATGCTGCCATGTGAGTGCAAAGAGGTGATCAAATTTCAGTCCACTTGGACTGCCATAGCTTGGGCTGTGTTGGTCCAATTGGTGTTTGGCCAATTGGACATGAAACTAGGCTTATAATGGCATATTTTTGCTGAAGAAACCATGCCCAAAAGACCAAAGGAAGAGGACCAAAAGTTGGCCCCAATCCGGATACCCTGCAAACAGCCCCTGCAGAATGACCAAATGAACAGTGTAGGCCATAATTCATTGTAGAAATGGTCAATTGATCTGAAATTTTTACAGCAACAAGTTAAAACATAGAAAAACAACTTTCATGAAGAAACCTACCCCAAATTATGACCAGAACCTAATCAAATCATTGAGCAAAGTGAAGTTTATCAGTCGAGATTTCCAGAATTTTCATTTGAGCAGTAATGTTTGGATGGCTATAACTCTCTCTAGAAAACTCGGATTTAGGCAATTCTTGAACCGATGAAAACCTAAGGCATAGTAGAACATTTCATATGAAGAAAGTTAGGCCAAATTATGAACTTAACTTGATCAAATTACTGACCAAAGTTGGACCAAAATCTGCCAAAACCCAAAAGTGCAGCATGAACAGTGACGTGAACAGTAAACTTATTTTGGCCATAACTTGAGCTACAAAACTTCAAATGGAGTGATTCAAAAAAGGAAATTCAACTAGACAGAATAAGGAACAACTTTCATGTTTACCATTTCCTCAAATTCCCACTGTAAAAATAACAAATGGAACAGTAAAGATGAAGCACCAAATCTGAAAATTTTGTACAATTAGCATTAAGCTTAGAAATGGTATTGGCAACCAATACCAACAAGTTTTAAATACAAAATGTGGTATGTTTGGGGTGTTAAAACCAATACACCTATTTTCTATCCAAAAGTCAACATTTTTGTTGACCAATGAGGTGAATAGTGACACCAAAACCAAAAATTGGCAATTTTGCCAAAATGACCTAAGCTTTGAGAAAGTGATTAAAACCAACAAGTTTTGAATGCAAAATGTGGTATGTTGGGAGTGTCAAAACCAATGTACCTATTGTTTATGCAAAAGTCAACATTTTAGTTGACTAATGAAATGAATAGTGACATGAAAACTTGAAATTCAAAAATTGTGAAACTTAAAAGTGCAAAATGCCCTAGTAGGCCTAATGTGATTGGTTTGGATAGATTGGCATGCCAATAGGGTATTGTTTTAGCAGTACTGCGAAAGGCTTTATGCCGTATTCATGGCTTTATGCCCGTATTCATGGCTTTTATGCCCGTATTCATGGCTTTTATGCCAATTATGTGATATCATGGCTTTTTAGCCATACTGACTGCATACGTGGTTGACGTTCTGCGTCCCATGGTATGACGGCCCGAGGCACCGCGGTGTCCAGTGCCAACGACCCGTTATCCAGTCCAGTCGTCCAGTATAGGTTATTTGGGCATGGAAAAGTATAACTGTGATTGAACTGATTATTAAAGAAAATACGAAAATTAAGTATCAGGAATGATTACAAAAATACAAAGAAGCTCAATATCATGAAGAAAATAATTAACGAAATACATGAAGAAGTTAATATCATGAAACATGATTAGCCCTCGACTACACAATAAGTTAGTAATTATTCATTTCTTATGAACACAATAGCAAGGAAATTATTATTTTTATTTGCATATTATATTTTCTTGTATTATTGGCACCACTAAGCTTTATGCTTAGCGCGTCGCTTTTGCAACGCGTAGGTACTGAAGATTTGGACAGAGGGCCCAGTAGACCACAGATTGGGTAAGGCCGTTCATAGTTCTGCATAGTGTCCGTGTCACCTCAACTTCTGCAGTGCATTGGTAGGACACTAGGTGTCATTTTGGCATTCTGTAATAAATTTTGATTTTCTCATATGTAATGAAACTTATGTAATGTATTTTGATTTTCATGTAAATAATGCAAAATTGTATTTGTAAATGGAAAAGTGAATATTGATCTGTGATTGTTACATGACTATCAAATGAGATGAATGATTGAGAATTGAAATTGAGAAATGAATGGTTGACAGATGTTGAGATGATGATTATTGGAGTTTGAGAGTAATTGAATACGAATATATGAATATTGGAAGTGTTTTTCACAGGTTCCGAAGAACTGTTTTCTCCATTTTTAGCCGGTACTCCGCCGGATTTTCTTTAAAATTTTCGGAACCTTAAATAAATTATATTTCACAAGTTATATTCAAAAGGAAGAATAAAAATGAATTAAGATAAAATAGAGTGCTCGGCACACTGAGTGGCATAACTTGCTCGGCTACACTGTAGTCGGGTAAGGGGTGTCACAGGGATATTAGTGGATTCGAGAAAGATAAGATGTTAGAAAACCTAGTCCATGAGGTTATAACGTAGTGACTATATAATGTTCTCGATGTTTGTATTGTAAGCTGCAGACATGATGCATTAATCGGATTATTGTGTAGAGCTACGTGTTTCCTCGTGGTACAATAAGTAAGAATATTTGTAAGTAATCTATAAATTGATACAGTTGCACGAATAGGTACTATTATCGAAATAAATGTGAAAATTTTAGTCGGAAATTTAAAACTTGTAACTAGCCTGTCGAAAGACTACACTTGTAAGGTAGCTGGAGTCAGTAACTCGGTTACAATAATGTGAACTACCAGTACCACAGTAATTGCTATAAGTTTAGAGATATCAGTACAACGTATCATCCTCAGACAGATGGACAATTGAAACAAGTGATTCAGGTAAATTTTGAAACTCATTGAGTTTCTATAAATAATGAAACGAAATGATAATAATAACCTGTAAAATGTAATAAGCCCCCGAGAATATACTGAGAACTTGTGTCATTGAATTCGAGGGGTGATGAGACAGATACATCCCACTAACAGAATTTGTATACATTAATAAGTGTCAAGCTAGCATACAAGTGGCACCCTATGAAACATTGTAAGGGAACAGATAACTATGGATTTTGTGATGAGATTTCTGAGGACACAGAATAGTCATGATGCAAGATAGGTTATAATTGATGACTAACCAAGTCGCTCACTTTTGCCATCCGAATGGACTATAGCCTGGAAAGATTGGCCAGATTATACATATGAGATTGTAAAATTGCATGGAGTGCCAGTATCAATTGTATTTGACAGGGATCCTAGGTTCACTTCTAGATTCTGGGGTAGTCTTCAGAGAGCCCTAGGAACTAGATTGAACTTCAGCACAGCATTCCACCCATAGACAGATGGCCAGTCTGAGAGGGTTATTCAGATATTGGAGGATATGCTACGGGCTTGTGTGATTGAATTTGAAGGTAGTTGGGATACACACTTGCCTTTGATTGAGTTTGCTTATAACAACAGCTACCAATCAAGCATTGGGATGCCTCCATATGAAGCTTTGTATGGTAGAAAGTGCAGAACTCCCCTATGTTGGGATGAGGTAGGTGAAAGGAAGATGATTGGGCTAGAAATTGTTCAGCAGATAGAGGGAAAAGATCATATTGATTAGAGATAGACTCAAGACTGCGTCAGACCGTCAGAAGTCCTATGTTGATCTGAAGAGAAGAGATATTAAATATGCAGTGGGTGATAAGGTATTCCTCAAAGTTCTCCTTGGAAGAGAATTATGAGATTTGGCAGAAAGGGGAAACTGAGTCCTCGTTTCATTGGACCATATGAGGTTCTGGAAAGAGTGGGTCCTTTGGCATATCGGTTGGCATTACCTCCAGAGCTAGCAAAGATACACAGTGTCTTCCATGTATCCATGTTAAGGAGGTACAAATCTGACCCATCTCATGTACTACCAGTTGAAGAGATTGAAGTAAATCCAGACCTCTCATATGAGGAAGAACCCATAAAAAATTCTGGCTTATGAGGTAAAGCAGCTGAGGAACAAACAGATACACCTGGTTAAAGTGTTGTGGAACCATCATTCAGTCCAGGAAGCTACTTGGGAACGTGAAGAGGATATGAGGAGACAGCACCCACAGCTGTTCAGAGACTAATGCCAGGTAAAATTTCGTGGACGAAATTTATTTAAGGTGGGGAGAATTGTAACACCCCTAAGTTCGGTAGTGCGTTCTGCTGTTCCGGTGACTAGTGTTGTCCGGACAGCTAGGATGCCTAGAACTACACTTCAATATGAGTGAGGAGACATAAAATAATGAAATACAAGAAAAGAAAATACAAGAAAAACAAAGGAAAAATAATAGCAAAGAAATGTGATCAAGTTAAGCGTGGAAACCTAGCGATGGGTGACCGTGACCGGAAGTCACTACGTGGATCACATTAGCCTGGATCATGGGGAATCTGGAAAATATTTTTAGGACTCCAATAAATATTTATTGAAGTATAAATATCATTAGAAATATCAAGGAGAAATTAAATAATTAGTACAAAAAAAAGTGAGAAATCGAAAAACAGACAAAACCCGGTGTTATCGAAAAATCGGGAATACAACCCGAACAGGGGCATTATGGTCATTTGACATCCCGAATTGTCTTTTGACCTAAATTTCCATTAAAAATAAATAGTATTACACTTAGAAAATAAAATGAAAAATTAATTTGGTGGTACCTAATATAAATAGCGAAAATGGGGAGTTAAATGTGGGAAATTGAAACTTTTGAATAAATTAACATTATCTTTCCACTTAGTGCTCCACTCACACCTAAAGTGGACCACTTAATCTGCATTTGGACAGCAGATTCATTTCCTTCTTCAACCTCAAAAATTCAGCCGTGAGCCTCCAAGAAGAACTCCATGGCCAAAGCTTCCAAGCTCCATGCATGAACTCCAATCTTCACTTTCATGCCATAAATCCAACAAGTCCCTTCATAAAAGTTTATCCTCACATCAAGAACAATCCTTGGGCAGCCATTAGGAGAGGAAATAGTGGAGTTGTCAAGGGCAGCAAGGGTCACACATATGAGGTAAGTTTACATTTTTGAAGATTTCTTTGTTAAACTTTGTGTACATGTTATGGGTGTTGGTTTTGTGAAGGAAATTTTTAAGTTTGAAGAGTATTGAGATATCCATTTTTGGGCAGCCATGTAATCATGTATTGATGAAGTATTTGTACATATAATTGATGAGAATTATGTTGGTTGTGATGATTTAATAACCTAGTGAATTACTTCATATTTATATGGTGATTTTTGGCACTTGGATGGGAATTGATGAATTGTAGGACAATTTGGTGTTGAAGAAGATTTTCGGCAGCTTGGGGACACTTGAATAAATGTATGTATTCATGGAAGTATTGGCAGAATATTGACATAGAAGGATTGATGGATATGTATATGAACTTGTTGTGTAAAGAGTATGTAAAACTAGTAATGTTATGGGTATGTGTAATTGTGTTTGGACTTTGGGAATTAGAGTTATATTGGTGTATTGAAGATAATTGTAATCTGCCCAAAGTGATGTTAATGTAAAGTAATATATAGTTTTGGTAATGTACCGAAACAGATTTGGTAGGGAAGCAAACATATTGCAAGGTAAATGTGTGTAATTGATGTGTGTTAAGCAAAGTAACTAAGGGCAGTGTACATTTTAGCCAATAAGTTTAAATGTGTAACCTCAATTGGTATGAGACCAATTGGAGGTGGAACTAGGCACAAAATGTGCCAACTTTCATTGAGAAAACATACCAAAATTCTGCTTGCAAGGTGACCTAAGAAAATGACCAATTCGGATTAGGTACAATTAGGACCTGAAAAATGACCAATTGGGCAGCAGTGAGTGTTTAGGCCATAACTCACTCAAAACAGGTCCAATTGACCTGAAATTTTAACCATGAATAGTTAAGACCCATACCTACAAGTCTTATGAAGACACCAAAACCCAGAAATGACCAGAAGCAAGTCAAAAAGCTTGCACAATTTCGGGTCCAAAAACTGGCCGAACCAAAGTTGACCAAATTGACCTAATTTGATGCCATTTGACCAACAATAGTATAATGACCATAACTTGGTCTACTTAACTCGGATTGACCTAAAATTTTGCCCCGTGTGCAATAAGACATAGATCTACAAGTTTGTAGTTTTGACCGAAACCCGAAAACTGAGGGAACTAGGCCGTCCGGCTAGGTCAAACTAGTATCCCGAAATCCAACAATTTACAATGAAATGCAAGAAAACGCAATATACATAGAATTGAGTTTGGTAACACGTACCAACCCTAAAATCCTATCGAATGTGACATATAAAGGAAACTAAAACCTAATTTACCTAGAAAACGCATCGAGGGTCGGTATATTAGGCAATTAAGCAAATAAAGGTATTCAGTGAATTGTTTATCGAACATTATCATTAGAGGCAAATTAATTTAGCACTGAAACACTTCAAATTGTGTTTCTCAGTTAACAAGGACTCAGCAAAAGGGACAGAAATACTGAGTCAAGACCATGAGACAATTATCAGAGGTTTGTGCACAACTAGTTTTTAACTGATTTTACTTTGAATATTTCATATGATTAAATGACATATTTTTCTTATGTATTATGTTTAACAAGCATTGGATTTAATTCAATGATTATTGAAAATTGTTATAGTATGTATGAATTCAACATTGTGAAATGGTATTTCCACAAGTATTAAGCATTGTTATGAATTGAATAAATTATGTTTTAGAAAATTGTGATAGAACATGTTTTGAATTGTGATGGCAATTTTCATGGAAAAATGCAATTGTATGATTTGAATTGTGATGAGCATAAAACTTTATTGGATATTGAAATTGACTTTGAATCGAATTGTATTGTGATTTATGCTCACTAAATGGATTGTGATATTGTTTTATATCTCACTATAGATGCTTGACTAGGTTATTACCCGTCTCTCTCATTTGTTGAGAAGACAATGGAGTTAGTTGTTTTTTGATTACCATGGTACGTGCACAGCTTAGATTTTCCTCACGATTTGAGGTTAGATCTAAGTTTATTTTATCATTATGGCCCTTGCGGAAGATTTATTATTGTGATGGTACTGTGCACGATGATTCGACCTCCCCGACCATAGGGAGTTAGAATCTGATTCGACCTCCCCGACCATAGGGAGTTAGAATCACATCGAATATGGCCCTTTCGGATTAGTCTTGCATATTAGTGAGATAAAGATTGATTTTTGAGATACAGAATGGCTTTTGAATGGTAAGAAATTGTGATTTCAATTATGGTTTATGTATAATTGATTTTGTTGCATTACTTAAATGGTTAGTCATGGTTTGATAAATTGAATTTTGTGATCAAAGTCATTTATACAAATGATTTACATTATTGGCAACGAATATTTTGAGTTTTGAAATTTGATGAGTATTGATTCCTAATTTATTTATCAGAATTTTGTCAATGTATATTGTACTATGTTTTAAATTATAGTTGTGCACCATCGAGTTCACCACTCAATGATAGCTTTGTATGTCGTCGCAGTAAGAAGAGCATAGAGCGATAAGTAAATTTCATTGAAGATATATTCAGATCACTCGGGTATATCATAGGTATAACCATGTACATAGGTTTTTATGTATGAATGTAATAATATGTATGTAAATTATTTGAGAATTTGTATAGTAACTCTTGTAAAATATTTTGGTATGTAATTAAATGTAAATTATTGTAAATGTAAATTTGAGATTTCATTTACTTGAATAGTTTTGTATTATATTTCTTGTATCTCTCTTTGAAAAATCATCATGGATTTGAGTTGAGAAAAATGTTGTGTTGAGAAATATGTTGGAGTTGAGATTTGCAAATACATATTGAAGTGCTTTTACTGAGTTTTCTCAAGAACTGCTTTTATCCAAAATACAGAGGGCACTCTGCCAAAATTTTTACAGAAATTCCAAATAATTCAAATGTGTCAATTCTATCACTTCAGTTCAAAAAGGTTTTAACACCTGTAAATAGTGCTCACCACTGTAAAAGAAGTAAGAAAAGTTTTAAAAATCCCTTGTAGTGTATTTAATGGGTTATCAGTAGACGGAGTTGGTAATTCATTAGGTATACTACGGGATCATGTTATGCCTTACAGAGGGGTAGGGTGTGACATTCCTACACCAAGTTATGGTCAAATGAACAAATACTGTTCATTTAGTTATTTCTGTACAGTGGCAGTGTACATTACCCGGATTTAACCTAATTGTTCACTATCTTAATATCATTTTCTGGGCATAGTCTCTTCATGAAAATTGTGTCATTATGTGTCTACTTTCATATCCAATTGGTCTCACACCAATTGGGGCAGTAGAATTACAGTTTTGGTCCCTGAAAGGGACCTAGGTGACGCTGCCTAAAGGTGAACCTTATCCAATCCAAATTGCATGGCAATTCTAGTCACTCCAACACATCTCAATTGGTCCCAATTGACCATTTGTAACCTCAATTAGGTTCAATTGCATCAATTGACCATTTCCTCCAATTTTTCCCCCAATACTTATGTAGACACCATATTTTGGCTGACCTTTGAAGGTAAGGTTCTTTTAAAATTGAAACTTTATTATCCATTCTCGACCGATGTCCCAATCACAAGTAGCTTTTCCAAACTTACTGATCGCTCGTCCCTGGAACAAATCGATCTCACGCTCAAGCTAGATTGCTTTCTGATCCCTTGGTCTTTATCAGATTAGTTCGAGTCAATATTGGATCTCCGGACCATCCAATCTTGCCTGCTGTTGTTCTCCGATCTCTCTATGTACAAATATCACAAAATTCCATTTGACTAATGTTGCGATCGGGCTTCTCGTTCGAATTGCCCAGATATTCTTCAAAATGAAGTTAAGGTTTTTATCCGGTCTAATAATGGTTCCGACCTTAAAAGTTCAAGTCAGTGTCAAATCTTTGCAATTCTAATATTCTAAAGTTCCATTCGATATTTGATCATGGCTCCGTGATCTCATGTTCACATGTAACAATTTTCCGATCTCTTGGAGTAATTTGATATCTTTTGATTAATAGTCACTCTCAGGTTTAATGTTCAACTGCATTCAATCAATTAAGTACTCAGACAATTTAGTTTGGATGCTTTCCGATCTCATCAAGAAATTGAACATAAAAGACTTCAATTCACTTCAAAAACAAAAAAATATATACAAGTCAAATAGCAAGGGGGGTCTTCTCTGCCCTGTGCCCCAGTTACATTCCTCTCTCTCTCTTCACCCTCGTGCTCCTCATCGCTATCCTCTTCAGCCGTTGGGATGAGCTTATCCATGCAGGAAAAGTCCTCCTTAGGATAACCCTTCTTTAGTTTGGATAGGAGGTCGTTATGGGCGTTCACATATGCCCCAGCCTCTTTTGTAGTGCTCTCCTCCTCCTTTGCTTAGAGCTCCTCCTCCTTTGCTCGAAATTCCTCAGAAAAATGAGCGAGATCAACAGATTGACCAGCCCGAGAGACTTCAAGTTCTTGCTTCGCTTTAGTTATCCTCTCTTCGCAATACTTCACTCGATCTTTCAGTTTGATGATGTAATCATTGGCAGTGGAAAGCTGAGCCTTTGCAATTGATGCATCCTAGATCGCCTTAAGAATCTCCTTCCTTAAGACGTGGCCTTTTTCTCTGATCACGTGTTGGTTTGCAATAGACTCCAAGCCCAAACTCATTGTCTGAGTTAGAATATCGTTAATACTTTCCTCAGCCAATCGATTCCGATCTTCTTCGAAGTAGATGGAAGCGCCCATGACCTTGGCTAGACCAGGATTCCCTCAGGTAGAGCAATTTCTTTCCAGCAATTGGATAAGGAGTTGAGCTCCTTGGGAGAGTGTTCTAACAGTAGGGCCAGAAGACTCCCCTTCTACATTGGAAGAGATCGGAGGAGGCGGACATTCAATCTGCTAAGGTGGAGAGACGACGACCTCTACTTCTAAGCCTGGCTACTCCTGAGGTTGAGGAGGGGAGCTCAGTACTTCTACCAAGTCTCGTTGAGGTGTCTGAGCAGCGGTGGCAGTAGCCTCTTTCATCGCTCGTACCTTTCAGAAGACTTTCCTCTTTTGCTTGCGGCTCTCTTTGGAAGCGTCACCACTCGCCATACCTGCACAAAAAAGAAGTCAGTGAGTTCACTAAGATTGAGAGACTAGAGATCTGGATTGTATTGGTAGCAGGATCGAGGTCAGAAAGCTGAAGCTCATAATCTTTATGGGAGATTAGCTGCATCATCCACCATTTTAGTTGGCCATGACCGCATCTAAGCACGAATATTTATGGCTAGCCGCTTGAGTTTTTAGTTCTTTCACCATGGCATCTTTGTCTTTATTTAAAGTAAGCTTCTTAGGGACTTGGGAGACCAAATAATTCCAATTACGTGGGATCCTCTCAAAGCCGTTTCGATCCTTGCTCCTAAGGATGAAAAACCAATCCTTCTAGTTCTTCAGCGAAGAAGGGAGATCAGTGAAAAGCCCATAGTTCGGCTTTGCCTGAAAGAACCAGAATTCATCATCCTTTCTTTGGGCAAGCCTATGTAGCTCGGCAAAGACCCTAACCATGGGCTCCAATCTCTTGCCTCGGCAGAGACCTCTGAAGGCTACTAAAGTCCGCTAGGAGTTCGAATGCACTTGAGCTATCGAGACATGGTGAAATTTTAGGATGGCCTTATAAAATCCATCCAAGGGAAAATGGAGCCCAGACTTCAGCTGCTCCTCATACACTTTGATGAGATCGCCTTCTTCAAAGAAGTGATCGGCCCGAAGATCGCTATGGCATCTGATCAGTTCAAAAGGGTCGATCCGTAAATTGTATTCTTAATTTATGGATTGGAGATCTGTTTATCTAAGGACTGACGACAGTTTATCAACTGGTAGGTTCTCCTTTCTGGAAGACATTCCTCGCTTCGGTCTGATAGCCAGACCAGTAACCAGAATGATAGCTGTGCTGGATCGTCTGCTTGGTCTAATCGCATCGCCTTCTTTCGAGGTCCACGAAATATGGACAAAAGGTGGGCTCGCAGCTCTCTGACTCTTGGTACCACTCATTTTCACAAAATAAAAAGGAAAATTAACCGAAAAAAGATCAAAACCCTTACCGGAGTGTGAATCGGTGCCTGAAAACTTTAGAAAGTGAGAGGAAGTGTTGAAATCTCCAGGGGAAGGTTTGAAAATGACATAAGGAAACAAATGACTAACCTTTCCCCTATTTATACCCGTCTAAGCATTAAATGCTCACGAAGTCCCAAGTGACGCATCGGTTAGCGAGACCGGGCCGCCTTCTTGACACGTCACAAGAAGGTTCCAGAAATATAGTAAAAAAATCGGATAAATGGGATCGGTCAACTAAGGTCATCGGATTGAACAAATTTCCAAACCCACGAATCGGTGAATGGCGATTCATCTAGGGATCAGATCGAGTAAACTTATTGGAGATCGAAAAAATAACCAATGCAATAACAAAAAAAAAAACATTCAAGTAAAAATTTCATTTCATTTCCAAAAGATCAGATTACATTATTTGGGCGATCTCAAAAGATCTGATTACATCAGTTGGGCGATCTCAAAAGATCTGATTACATCATTTGGGTGATCTCAAAAGATCAGATTATATCATTTGGGCGATCACTCAAAATCAGTACTACATTCTACCTAGCTTAAGACTACTCCGAAGCCCAGAATGCTGGCCTATGTCAAAGCCTAGTCTTGTGGCTGAATCAAAGGATGTGTTTGATCAGAAAGCCAACAATAAATACTGGGCAGATGTACAGCTCAGGTGGGGTGACTATGACTCTCATAATATTGAGCAGCGTCATTATTGATATCATCGACTAGAACCGAGTTGCAATCGGGGCCCTCAAGATGGTAAGGAACCAAGTGAACTTCAAGAGGCAGTTACCGATATTAAGATTGAAATTAGTGGTCCTCTTGTCAGAGATCGATCTATGAGCCATGCCGATGGGCCGACCCGAGATCAGTGCGGTAGTTAGTTTCGACCTTGATCGGTTAATTAGTCCAGTTCCCTCACCATAATCGAATGACACCCTCATGAACCTCTGAACATCGGAGTTGCTCATTTTCAGGAAATGAACAAAGAAAGCATTCAGAAAAAGACTAAAGTGGTTGTCATGGGAAGTATTCTTGCCGGAAAAGCCAAAAACTGAAGAATGAAACATTGAAGGTTCATTGGAGAAAGTTGTGAATATGCAAAGGAAAATCCCTCAGCATATATATAAGGCCCCGGCATTTATTACATAAAAAACCCGAAGCGGACGCATCGGTAACTGAAGAATTTATTGCTTTGACCAATACAAGTTAGATAGAGAGGAAAGATCAGGAATGAGAGAGATTGGGAAATAAGAGGGGACCCGATGTAAGAGATAGAGATCGGAATAATGATCCTAAAAGGGGATGGTCATAATGGGAAGATCGGAAAAGCAAGGAATGACCAGTAAGATCGAAGAACTCAGGGAGTTGAATAAATACTGATCATGGCCTTTAATTAGCTTCCCCCACCGTTAGATCTGAGTTAGTTAAAGCATTGCAGGCATGATCAGATCCTCACCACACATCTCATTCGCAAGGACACCCTCCTAGCTGCCAGACGCCAAAATGGTTAAAGTAGCCCTGTACATCCCGATCTACACCATTGATTATAATTGTAAGGATGGATCTGGAGCCCTCATATCAAAAGCAGATGACAGTGGGGCCTTTTATTCCCAACCTTTGGATCCATTTCGTAAGGTGAGACCCTTGACCGTTGGATTAAGGGAAGAAAGGATAGATATTCTGAACGGAATCTCGACTCTCCATTTTGATTCTCTTTAATTCTCAGGCATCAGATTATGTCTTTTTGAATCTAAGCCTTTCGTCTCCCCCTGATAAGATCCTGACCCTTCATTTTGGACACCTCTTCCCTATAAATACCTGCATGCAACACTGTAGAAGGAGAAGGTGATGATTATCGTGGAAAGACTCTGGACTTTGATTCAGTCATGCTACTTGCCATTCGGAGCTTTCAAAGTGTTGAGAAACTTTAGAAACCAGTTTTTTGAAGTATTTCATCAAAAGGAACTCTAAATCTTGAGATTTTCATTTTCAGTACCTGTGCACTACCTTGTGAAACCATCTTCACTCCGCCTCATTACCACCACCCTAGTATCTGTGCTTTACCCTCCAAGCTCAACTTCGTTTCGATCTATTCCCATTACCTCGGGTAAGCTCAAGTCCTTCGGCCATTAGCTTTCACCTCTTCAAGATTTGTGGATACCGGAGTCAGCTCGCTTGTCTCCTCAATTGTTCACAGGTAAGCGTCTAAATTATCATTTTGTTGAATATCATTGGTTTGTTTTCTCCAATTTTCTTTTAAAGTTTCTTTTATATCCAGTCATACTAAATCTCAAAATAGGTTATCTAGGCCCGTAGTTATTTCCTGTGTCTTCTTTTTATTCATTCGTAAACTCCATTTATCATCACCTAGTTTTCATTCCTTTCGAGAATAGATGTTCGAGTCATCGGCGACTCGTAAATACTCTAAAGAATATAAGCAGGAGTGCTTTAACATAAGAGTTTTTGGTCTGAATAAATGAAAAATGATAAAGGAAGATAGGTGTAGCAAAGGTCGAATAGGTTGGAAACAAGATTAGGTCAAACAAATAAGTTATGAGATCAGGTCTTGGAACGAGCCCAAACGACATGACAATAGATTGGGAATCAAAACAAGTTCGGATCCCGGGTGAGCGGCTAAAAAGAGATCGGATGTCGCAAATCAAAGAGTTCTGATAAAGCGATCATGCAGAAGATCGGTAAGGAGTTCAGCCTATCGTCCGCCATCTAGTTATAAGGTCCCATAGGCTAGGAAAAGCTTTATACAGGGGTTTCCTGTGTCTTCGGTACTTCATTCCCATATAAAAGAGACCAAGAAAGACCCTTTACCTGAATCCCTAGTTTGAAGTTCTTATAAAACACTATTCTTATTAATATATTAAGAGATCGGGGGACAGTTCTTACTCAAACTCAGCCTATATTTTTTTTAATGCGATATATTAAGAGATCGGGGGAGAGTTCTTACCCGAACTCAGCCTAATTTTTTTTTAACGCAATATATTAAGAGAGATTGGGGGAGAGTTCTTATCCGAATTCAGCTTAATTTTTTAACGCAATATTTTAAGAGATCGGGGGAGAGTTCTTACCCAAACTCAGCCTAATTTTCAACGCAATATATTAAGATATCGGGGGAGAGTTCTTACCTGAACTCAACCTAATTTTTAACACAATATATAGAGATCATGGGAGAGTTCTTACCAGAATTCTCGGCCAAAATCTTAATAAAATATGTGAAGGTCGAGAGAGAGTTCTTACCCGAATTCTCTGTCAAAATCTTAATAAAATATGTGGAGATAGGGGGAGAGTTCTTACCCAAAATCCTCCGCTTAAATTTTAACAGAATACATTAAGAGATCGGGAGAAAGTTCTTACCCGAATTCTCTTAGCTTAAATTCAAACTAAAATATACTAAGAAATTGGGGGAGAGGTCTTCCCAAAGTATCCCGAATACTAGGTTGAGGCCCGATGGAGTGTTCTGCTCAAGGCACTCATATTTATAGGACAAAAATTCCCCCCTGAGAATATCACAACTTTAGTATTCAAATTAACCCCCAACAAAAATCCATTACACAACACCTATTCACTAAAGGGTCATCTCATGTACTCGTGTTTTTGGGCAACCCAAAATAGTGAAATATCAAATATTCCTTTTATCCGTACAAAGGATTAACATCATTATTCTAACCCTTAAATTACTGATTTATAAAGAGCATAACATTAAATCTGCTTACCCTCATTGAGGGACGAGGTGGGGTGCCTAACACCTTTCTCACCCGTATATGGACCCCGAACCTAGAATCTCTATTGTCAAAGAGGATTTTAATTTTTACAAATGATTTTCTTTAATTTCCCTTAAAATTAAAGTGGCGACTACTCACTTTTCCAACTTCAGTGAGAATTCATCTGGCGACTGCAAAACCCTTGTGATAGCTTGGTGACTCCACTAGGGATTTATCACCTTAACCCTGGTTTAGAGGTTCAAAAGCAGATTTAATTTTATGTTCATGTAAAACCGTAATTAGGGGGCTTAACTTACAAAATTTGAAAGTCTTAATATATTGATTATAATTATTCTCTCTAACCATTTTGCTTATTTTGATTAT
Source organism: Hevea brasiliensis (assembly GCF_030052815.1). NCBI lineage: Eukaryota > Viridiplantae > Streptophyta > Magnoliopsida > Malpighiales > Euphorbiaceae > Hevea > Hevea brasiliensis. The sequence goes on along the minus strand of NW_026614695.1, from coordinate 1,204,481 downwards.
CTTATTTATTATAGCAATCTTTGTCTAAACCCCCCCCCCCCGGTACAGGGAAGAGGTAAATATGTCCCTTCACACACTGATTACTTACATGATGTCCTCACACACTTCAGCCCTATACCCGGGCTTTCTTACCTTTTTAGGGAATAGGAGGGAGTCATGTAGCGGTACCCGTGGGTTTTACCCCGTTAGTATCCATGAAGGCTTCTGCTCAGATTGGAACTTGTTCCATCTACTGTGATACCCGTGGAATTCTCCCGTTAGTATCATGGTGGTGGAATGAGGCCTTGCTGTATACAGTAGGGACAATTTGGGAACCTTGAGCTTTTAGAGCTCGAGCTAAACTATCACTTAGCTGAAAGTCATAGCAAACTAACTTGTAAGATAGAACTATCCAATTAGACAATACTTACCCGGTATTAGGACTCTCTCTATTCATAGAACAAAAGGAACTTAATTGCTCTTACTCCACTCCCTCATTTACTTTTTAATTTTCTTATGTAATTTAAAGACAATTTTGAATTATGTTGATAAGATAATTTGTACACCTTCCTACCTTGATAGGTGTAAAGATATCATCACCTTAATTCAAAATTACCTAAGTTTATTCTGCTAACCTACTCTGTGTATTGTAAATCGAGTCTCAGAAAGGATAAACAGAAACTTTAAAATGGCATCCTTGAGTCAGTCAACTGAAGGAGTTTCAAGGCAGGAATAGAATGCTAGACAATGGTCCAAACTAATTCATTGTTCAAAGTCCCTATAGATTGATGACATAGGGGCAGACATTGGCCCATTACTTCCATTAGATCCAAGTAAGGTTAAAGTTAGAATTACTGGTATTGAGGATTTATCCAGCAGTTGGAAATCACTTCCCGATCATGTCAAAGTAAAGTTTGAGAAAAAGTATGGGTGGATTGCAACTTTGATATAGGTCAGAGTACAAGTTCCTGCATTAAAAGCTATGCTATCAACTTGGAATCCTAGGTATAGGGTGTTCTCCTTCAATGATATTGATACAATTCTCACTTTAGAGGAATATCAGGCGCTACTAGAAATCCCTTATGTGGTGTAGAATTGGATTTATCTACACCTCGAGCATAGGCAGACTTGGAAACAGTTCGCGCATATACTTGGAATCTCTGCAGAAGAAGCAAAGGCAAAGGAAACCGTCAAGGGAAGCACACATGGGTGGTATTGGACTTACATCAAAAAGCATTTGGATCTGCATATTCAGAGCAAGCAATGGGAACAGGTTTCGTTGGCTCTAGCTTTGGGAATTTACGGCTTGATCTTGTTTCTCGGGCCTTTGGGAGTTATAACTTACAGTGTCACGGAGTTATTTTGGGCGGTAGAGAAGCAAAATGTCAATCCAATACCTGCCATCATCGCGGAGACCTTTTTGACTTTAACGTATTGCCGACGATAGGGTAAGGGAACCATTAAGTGTTGTTCCCAATTGCTACATCTTTGGATCCTCATCCACATCTGTCCTTTGGAAACTAAGGGATTAACCTGGTATCCCGATCGGCCTCTCATCGAAAAGATGGCTAAATTGGCAATAAGTCCAAAGAATGAACTACAATGGCGAGAGCAGATTCTAAGCTTCAACAGTCATAACTATTGCTGGAGGAAGTTATGGACTATTGGCTAGCCCATTTTGTTCAGTATAGGGGATAATCACTTGGTACTTTTGATAGGACTGACCGGGTGCACAAGTTACATCCCAGCTTTAGTAATGAGGCAATTCGGTTCAACCCAGTTCACGCCCAATGTTGAAGGGTTTCATCAAGCTCATTGCTATCATGAACCTGGCAGAGAGGAAGAACTGAAAGCATTTCGCAAATCCTGGGAAAAGGTCACCATGATTGAATGATCACCTAAAGGGCCAAGCACCACGAAAGATTATCTCAGATGGAGAATAAACAGAGACTAGGGATATCAAGTTTCTGAACTAGCAGAGGTTAAGTGAAGCACGCCTCATCGAGAAGTTCTTTCAGAAAAAGTTAGTGCCAAGTTGGTCAGCTCTCTACATAATTCGAGCGCCGAGAACCAGCAATTGTAAGAACGTATAAGGCAGTTAGAAGACCAACACCAAATCTTGAAAAAGGTGGTAAAAAGGCTCAGGGAAGAAGTGATAGTAGGAAAAGCAGAATTTGAGGGACAAGAAATACAGTGGGAGAAAGAAAAGACCTCGCTTCAAAATGCAGTGAGAGAGGCAGGAGTCCAAAATGGCAAATTACAGGAGAAACTAGAATATCAGGAAATACTTATGGAAGAATATAAATAGGAAAGCAAAAAGAAGAAGCTTGAATTAAAGGAGCAGGCACAACTTATTAATGACATTTTGAAAGGATGTGCCAAAGAAAGGAAAGAAAAAGAAAGGCAAGCAACCCTTCATCAAGAGCTGAGAGAAAATGTTGACCAGTTAGAAAGAATGATAGCATAAGGGAAACAAGAACTGCTGCCAGAATCTGAGTATGCCTTGAAGACATTCAATCCTGCCAGACAAGAAGAAAGACTCTATGAGTACCTCAAAAGATGTCATTGTATTTTAAAGAGTCTTCCTGAACCTAGGCAATAGCAAAGAATGCTATGTATGAACAGATTGTTAATGAATTATTTGAACCATGTTTAGCAAAATATGAATGAATAGTGTAACTCTCGTGGGAACCATCCTCGTTAGTGTTATACGAAAAGACGAATGCATCATATGGACAAGTATCATAGACACACATACGATCCCGTCATTCACTATTGGACTGTCGAGTGATGCCATGATAAAGTTGACCCGATTTGCCTTCTGCAGACTCCATTTCGGTGGTCATCTGCCACCGTATCCTTTGTCTAGTTAGGATCTTTAACTCTAACAGAATTTAAAACTAATAAAAAACTTTCCACAGGAAATCAACATTGCTCCAAACAAAGCAAACTTGATCGAGCAAGCAGTTCAACCAAAAAAAGTGTATTTAACAAGGTCCCGAGCAAAGAAGATAATGGAAGATCAGGAACAAGTGCAGAACCTACAAGGACAAGTTTTGGAATTGAGAGACCAAGTCTCAGAGTTGATGAAACTAATGAGGGAGATGTCCCAGAGTAAAGAAACCATTCGACCTATACCAGAATCAAATTTACTAGTAATTCTCCCACTCGCAACGACGGTTGATTCCCATCAAGCTTCAACCTCTTTCACCTTTCAAGCCCCTATTCTTGATCCGACAAACACTGTCAGTCCAACATTCCCAAATAATGACTTACCCATTTCTTATCATCCGGCTGTCTCAAACGCCGAATTTCACCCTTTCATATCAATCCCTTCAGTTTACCCTGCAACTAATTTCCCAACCAGAGGCATGGCTTATGTAGTAGGGGGTGAAAATAAGGAAAAAGAAAATAAAAAGTTGTCTGCTCTCGAGGAAAGACTAAGAGCTATAGAAGGTCTGAACATGTATGGCTCAGTTGATGTATTTTCACTGAGATTGGTACCGGATGTAGTGGTACCACCTAACTTTAAAGTCTCGGACTTTGACAAATATACCGAAAATTCAGATCCCCGCATCCATTTGGCCACTTACATAGCCAAAATGTCCACCCTCACAGACGATGACAGACTTCTAGTCCATTTCTTTCATGAAAGCCTCTCCGGGGCAGCCTTACAATGGTGCATACAGCTGGATAAGAGTAAACTACGCTCCTGGAAAGATTTGGCTGATGCTTTCCTCAAGCAGTAAAAATTTAATTGCAATGTCACCCCGACACGAAGAGACCTTCAAAATCTGGTGCAGAAGGAGAAGAAGAGCTTTAAGGAATATGCACAGAGATGGAGAGAGAAGGCAGTTAACATATATCCTCCAATTACTGATAATGAGCTTTGCTCTTTATTCATCGAAACCTTGAAGGCCCCGCGTTTCAATTTAATGATCGAATATATGTCCAATAGCTTTTCCGACATTATCCAGGCCGGTGAAAGAATTGAAGCTAACCTCAGGTTAGGAAGGTTGCAAGAATTGACTAGAGAAAACCCTACAAAGAAAACTGCTAGTTTCGAGAAAAAGAAGGAAGGTGATGTACACTTTATCACCAGACAAGCTCAACCACCACTCCCTCAAAATAACTTTCGACCATACCCTCCAATTCAGGGTCCAATAATAGCAAATGTTCTGCCCCCTTTTCAAAATTATCCTCACCCTCGCCCACAATATCTACCTCAAGCTACTTACCACCCAAAACCGCTTGCTCAACCTATTCAGTTAAGACCACCTGCTCCTCAAACCAACCCAAGACCACCAAGGAATCCTGATCTGCCTCTCCCCCTTCTGCTCAGTGAAATCTACCAATACCTATTGGGTATAAATTATATAGTGCCCATCCCCCTTGACTCGGTTCAGCCACCATATCCTAGGTGGTATGATGCTAATGCCCGATGTGAATATCATGGTGGGCAGTGAGGCATTCAATCGATAATTATGGAGCTCTTCGGGGAAGAGTACAAGCTCTTATCAGGAATGGATGGCTAAAAATTGAGGGAAATGGCTCTCTTCCCAATGTCACTTAAAATCTATTACCTAATCATAATACAGGTAATGGCGTGAATGTGATAGAACCTTGGGATGAAAGATCAATCTTGGAGGTAAATCAGCTGATTCCGCATTTCAAGGAGATTTTTGCAATTGCGGTAAGAGAGGGATATCTATGCCCTCAGGAATCCGGGTTGGGAAGTGATCAGCATAATTCAAGATGCCCCTACAACGGAGGAGCGGCCGATCATGAGTTGCACAACTGTGATGAATTTAAGCAGGAAGTTCAGAGAATGCTATCACTCAGAATTTTGAGATGTCAGCGGAGGTCAAAGATAGAGGATGAAGTGAACACAGCCACATTTGGCCAAGATGCCTCTACCCCCAATCCAAAAATAGTCTTTTCTGCTCCAACACACCAACACCACTAGTACCACCAATAACGATCATCCGAACCCCACCTCAACTCCCAGTTACTAATACCCATGCAGTGCGTTGGAACTAAAATCTCCAAGTGTTTACTCAGAGGGCATCTAATAGCACTTCAATTCCTACCCTCAACCATACCTACACTCAACCCATCACCTCTCCTAAGCCATGCTTTGCCCCACACGAGCATTTCAAGATGACCTATACAGGACCCTCCAACAATACTACTCCCCAACCAAACCCAAAACCTGTCACAACCGATAACTCACTCCCACAAGATCAGGAAGTAGAATTTATAACCAAGAGTGGGAGATGTTACGGAAATGATGAAGCAAAAAAGAAGAAGGGGAAAGTAAAAATGGGAGAGCCACAAGAAAATATGGAGGAAGGGGTTGTAAGGGTTTAGAAAAGGGAACCTAGTGAAAAGAAAGAAGAAGAGGAACTGCTGCTACAGATCATGAAACAAAGTGAATATGACGTCATCGAGCAGCTAAGAAAGACACCTGCTCGAATTTCCTTGCTGTCATTGATTTTAAGCTCGGAAGTGCATCGCCATGCCTTACAAAAAGTTCTGGACCAGGCCTTTATGACCCCCGATATCACACCAGGGCAATTTGAGAAGATAGTTGGGCAAATTCAGGCATCCAATTTTGTCGCTTTCTCAGAAGATGAAGTAGACCTGGTTGCCTTGAAGCATACCCAAGCTCTGCATGTGATAGTCAAGTGTAAGGGGTGCATAGTCGCTAAAGTTCTGATTGATAATGGATCTGCCCTCAATGTCTTGCCTAATGCCACCTTGGAAAAACTACCTATTGATCCATTACCGTACGCCAAAGTGCCATGGTAGTAAGAGCCTTTGACGGTACAAAGAGAGAGGTACTAGGGGACATCAATTTGCTGCTTTAGATTGGGGCATGCACTTTTAACATCACGTTCCAAGTAATGGAAATTGAGCCAGCATACACCATGTTGTTGGGGAGACCCTGGATCCATTTGGTAAATGCGGTACCTTCAACTTTGCATCAGAGGATCAAATACATCATGAGCGGCAAAATCATCATAGTAAGAAGGGAGGAAGCCATGCTAGTCACTAAGCCTCAATCGGTTCCTTATGTAGAAACAACTGAAAGATCCTTGGAAAGTTCTTTCCAAGCACTGGAATTACAAGGAACTACTCTGAAGGATGAAGGAGCTACCGCAATGGTTGCAAAGGTGATATTGAAGAGCGGGTATGAAAAAGGCAAGGGATTGGGCGCCGCATTACAGGGGATTATCGAACCTGTACTAACTATTCAAAAGATCGGTTGCTTCGGCTTGGGATATGAAGAAGATGCTTTAGTGGATGGAAGATTCTGGATGAGGAATATACTCAGGGATCAAAGGTTTGATAGAACATTCGGGAAAGTGAAAGTTGTCCCAAAAATCACAGATGTTTTCACCAAACCAATCATCGAGAATCCAGAAGAAAATGAAGAGTCTCCTTTAGAACCATCCATTGATGTCATACAGCTAGACTCCATGTCCGAGGCACTGATTTCACTAATCGCTGAAGGGCAAGAGTTTGATAATTGGGAAGCAGAAGATATCCCTGTGCTTAATCTCGAGTAAAGTATATTTTGTTATCAACACTTGATCATTCTGTCCATGGTGACAAGTGTAATGCTGTAAATGGACCCTTTTTTTTATGATAGAAGTATTAATAAATTAATAGCGCATTTTGTGTCCAATTCTCTTTTCCTTTTGCCATTAAAATCCATTTTTTTAATATACTCCACTTTCATTTCTCCAGGACCATTAACCAATCCAGACCTAATAATTCAATTGACTCTGAAATTATATATGTTAACTTTGAAACTCCCATAACTGCCATTGGTTCGAGTGATTTCGAAGAAGAGTCTGTAGAAGAACAGGGCGAAAGAGATGAACCTTCCCTAGTGCCTTGTGGGGATGAAATGCACACCATAAATCTAGGGACTGAGGAAATGAAGAGGGAACTTAAGGTCGTGAATAACGGAGAATTAGAGAGTATGGTCAGTTTGCTCAAGGAATTCATTGATGTATTCTCATGGAGCTATGATGACATGACAGGATTGGATCCTCAGATAGTAACGCATAAAATCCCTCTGATTCCTGGGACGATTCCAGTGAAACAGAAGTTGAGAAGAATGAACCCCGACACGCTGCTCAAAGTTAGGGATGAAGTCAAAAAGCAGTATGATGCTGGATTCCTAGAAGTGGTGAAATACCCCCAGTGGATAGCTAATGTTGTCCCTGTAATGAAGAAGGATGGAAGAGTAAGGGTATGTGTTGATTACAGGGATCTCAATAAGGCAAGCTTGAAGGATGATTTTCCTCTCCCACACATAGATGTGCTGGTAGACAATGCTGCAGGGCTGGGAAGATGTTCATGTATCGACGGGGCATCGGGGTATAACCAAATCCCCATGGATGAGGGGGACAAAGACAAAACTACTTTTATCACCCAGTGGGGGGTATTTTGCTATCGGGTGATGCCCTTTGGATTAAAGAATGCCGGAGCTACCTACCAACGCGCCATGGTCACATTATTCCACGACATGATGCACAAGGAAGTAGAAGTATATGTGGATGATATGATCATCAAATCCAGAGGGGCAGAAAGTCACGTACAGGTGTTGAGAAAGGTGTTCGAAAGGCTCAGGAAGTATCAACTGAAGCTGAACCCGGCTAAGTGTGTGTTTGGGGCCAGGTCTGGTAAGCTATTGGGATTCATAGTAAGCGAGAAGGGAATAGAAGTGGATCCAGACAAAGTTCGAGCCATTCAAGAAATGCCATCCCCAAAGACAGAAAGGGAGGTGCGCAGTTTCCTAGGAAAACTGAACTACATTTCGAGATTCATCTCCAATCTCACTGCTAAAGCTGAGCCCATTTTTAAACTACTCAAGAAGAATAACACCGCCCAGTGGGATCAAGTTTGTCAAGAGGCTTTTGAAAAGATTAAACAGTACCTGTCAAATTCGCCAATATTGGTTCCTCCAGTGACGGGAAGGCTATTGATTTTGTACATGGCAGTTCAACAAAGTTCGATGGGATGTGTGCTCAGACAACACGATGACACAGGGAGAAAGGAAAAAGCCATTTACTATCTAAGCAAAAAATTCAATAAATGCGAGTCGAGATACTCATTTCTAGAGAAAACTTGTTGCGCATTGGCATAGACAGCAAATCGACTCAAGTACTACATGTTGAATCATAAAACGTGGCTCATCTCTAGAATGGACCCAATCAAGTATGTATTTGAAAGTCCGTTCATGCCAGGAAGGATAGCAAAATGGCAGGTCATACTTTCTCAATATAACATTGTCTACATGACCAGAAAGGCAGTGAAAGGAAGCGTGATTACTTATCTCCTAGTAGAAAACCCGATCCAGGATTATGAAGCCCTGGATTTTGAATTCCCCGATGAGTATATTAATGAAGTCAGCAGTGATGACAAAGAACTGAATGACGTATAGGAAATGTATTTCGATGGAGCAGTCAATTTGTCCGATAATGGGATTGGGGCAGTTTTGATATCCCTAGATGGAAAACACTTCCCAATGGCTATCAAGCTAAGGTTCGACTGCACCAACAACATTGCAGAGTATGAAGCCTATGTGATGGGTTTACAAGCTGCCATCGACATGAAGATTAAGAAATTAGAGGTGTACAGAGATTTAGCCTTGATCATTTAACAAGTTAAAGGGGAATGGCAAACTAAAGCCTCGAAACTGATCCCGTATCAAAAGTATCTCCTAGAATTGATCAAGAAATTTGAAGAGATTTCCTTCACTTACCTCAACCGTGACAAGAACCAATTTGCCAATGCCTTAGCTACTCTAGCTGTCATAACTCAGATGGAAGAGGGACAGATAACACAGGTGTTACAAATCAAAGCAAAGAGTGAGCCGGAGTACTGCTTCATGATCGGAGAAGAAATAGATGGTAAACCCTAGTATCATGATATCCAGGTCTATATCAAAACTAGGGAATACCCTCCCGGGGCAAGCAGAAATGAAAGAAGAATGATTAGGAGATTAGCACTAAGATACTTCCCCAGTGGTGAAATTTTGTACAAAAGGAGCTCCGATGGCGCATTGTTAAGGTGCATGGATGCAAAAGAAGCAAGGAAGATCCTTTTTGAAACTCATGAGGGGAATTGCGCTACTCACGCCAATGGGCATATGATGGCCAAGCAAATCATGAGACGGGGATACTTCTGGACTACTTTGGAAAAAGACTGCATTGAGTACTTTCGAAAGTGTCATAAATGTCAAATTTATGCTGATCTGATAAATGTCTCGCCTCATCAGCTTTTTAATCTTGTCTCACCTTGGCCTTTTGCAATGTGGGGCACCAGCGTAATCGCTCCTATTAATCCCAAAGCATCTAATGGGCACAAGTTCATCTTGGTGGCTATTGACTACTTTTCCAAATGGGTTGAGGTAACGTCATATGCTCATATCACGCAAAATACATTCCTTAAAATTTTCAAGAATAATGTTATCTGCTAATATGGCCTTCCTAGTGAGATTGTCACCAACAATGCTAAGAATTTGAATGGTCCAAAGATCCAAAATTTATATGACCAGTACAAAATTCGGCATCTCAATTCATCACAATACCATCCCCAAATGAACGGAGCGGTGAAAGCCGCCAATAAAAATCTCAGGAGAATAATCAGGAAAATGATCGTCACTTATAAAGATTGGCATGATATGCTTCCCTTCGCCCTTCATGCTTATCGGACCTCCATAAGGACATTGACTGTGAAAACTCCATATTCATTGGTCTATGGAATGGAAGCTATTTTACCTATAGAGGTGGAAATTGCCTCCCTAAAAATCCTAAAAGAATCGGGAATCGACGAGTCAGAATGGATTCAATTGAGGCTAGATCAGCTGAATCTAATAGACGAGAAAAGACTAACAGTAGGGTGTCATGGGCAATTATACCAAAGGAGAATGGCTAAAGCATTTAATAAAGATGTTCGCCCACGCGAATTCCAATTGGGAGATCTGGTTTTAAAAAAGATCCTCCCAAATCAAAATGATCCTTGGGGCAAGTGGTCACCAACTTACGAGGGACCTATGTGGTTAAAAAGGCATTTTTTGGCGGTGCACTGATCTTGACTCATATGGACAGGGAAGAATTCCCAAGCCCCGGGAATTTAGATGCTATAAAAAGATATTATGCCTGAAAAAAAAAAGTGAAAACTCAAAAGGGCGCTCTTAGCAAAATGTGTGAAAGAGGGCAAAAACCCGCTAGGGCGCTTTCTGAAAAATGAGTAGGGGGTAAAAACCCGAAAGGGCATCCCGAAAAAAGTGAGCAAAAAAAAAAAAGGGATCATCCTCTAGGGGTGAAAACCCTCAAGGGCGCTCCTAGGACTAGAAAATGGAGAAATAAGGAAGGGAGCCCAAGACCAGAAGAGGTAATAAGTCACTACAGCACAAACGTTTGTCAGAGGATTACTTGAAATGGTGGCAGTTAAGGGAGTTCAAATTTAGCTAAAAGGAATTTGTGAGATCTATTCTTGTACCCTTTTCCTTTGAAATTGTAGCTTGGTTTTTTAAGCCGTAATAAAATTGTTCCTTCACTCTAATTTGTTTTCTTATATACCTTGATTTATGCGCTATTAATTCATGAAAACTTTACTATAAGATCAGGATTTGAATATTGGAAACCTCATATACTTTGCTATGAGATTTGCAGGGGATAAACGATGGCTGGGCGATTGGTGTAAAATACATACATACATATATATATATATATATGTATATATATATATATATATATATTTAGGAGTGAAAACCTGAAAGGGCGCTCCTAGCAAATTGTGTGAAAGAGGGCAAACACCCACAAGGGTGCTTTCTGCAAAATGAGTAAGGGGTGAAAACTTGAAAGGGCATCTTGAAAAAGTGAGTAAAAGAAGGAAATTGTAGGCTAGGCCTTGGGACTTGTTCTGACCCTCTTCATTGATCATCTATCTTCGGGACCTTGTTAAGTACACTTTGATTGGAAGAACATCTTGTGTCAAGTTTGCTTTGTGATCATTAAAGGTACAAACACAACATTTCATACCCTCAACCTCTTACTTGATTTTAACTTTCAATATTTATTTTCCTGTTATCAACCTCTGGATTAAAGATCCAAGTTGATTTTAATTTTCAACATTTAATTTCCTGTTATCAACCTCTGGATTCAAGATCTAAGTTGATTTTAATTTTCTGCATTTATTTTCATGTCATCAACCTCTGGATTCAAGATCCAAGTTGATTTTAAAATTTTCAGCATTTATTTTCCTGTTATCAACCTCTGGATTCAAGATCCAAGTTGATTTTTATTTTCAGCATTTTAATTTCTTGTTATCAACCTCTGGGTTCAAGATCCAAGTTGATTTTAATTTTCAACATTTTAATTCCTGTTATCAACCTCTGGATTTAAGATCCAAGTTAATTTTAATTTTCAACATTTATTTTCTTGTTATCATCCTCTGGATTCAAGATCCAAGTTGATTTTAACTTTCAGTATTTATTTTCCTGTTATCAACCTCTGAATTCAAGATCCAAGTTGATTTTAATTTTCAGCATTTAATTTCCTGTTATCAACCTTTGGATTCGAGATCCAAGTTGATTTTAATTTTTAGCATTTATTTTCCCGTCATCAACCTCTGGATTCAAGATCCAAGTTGATTTTTAATTTTCAGCATTTAATTTCCTGTTATCAACATCTGGATTTGAGATCCAAGTTAATTTTAATTTTCAGCATTTTAATTCCTTGTTATCAATCTCTGGGTTCAATATCCAAGTTGATTTTAATTTTCAACATTTTAATATCCTGTTATCAACCTCTGGGTTCAAGATTCAAGTTGATTTTAATTTTCAGTATTTATTTTCCTATTATCAATCTCTGGGTTCAAGATCCAAGTTGATTTTAATTTTCAGTATTTAATTTCCTGTCATCAACCTCTAGGTTCAATACCCAAGTTGATTTTAATTTTCATCATTTAATTTCTTATTGATCCTTGGTTCTAATATCCCAGCCGCCCAAAATATGGCTATGAATCTTTACATGATTCCTATACAAGAGAAATTTATTCTCTTTAATAGAAATTATGTAAAGAGGGGCAACTGTAGACACCATATTTTGGCTGACCTTCGAAGGCAAGGTTCTTTTAAAATTGAAACTTAATTATCCGTTCTTGACCGATGTCCTAATCACAAGTAGCTTTTCCAAACTTACTGATCGCTCGTGCCTAGAACAAATCGATTTCACGCTTAAGCTAGATTGCTTTCTGATCCCTTGGTCTTTATCAGATGAGTTCGAGTGAATATTGGATCTCCGGACCATCCAATCTTGCCTGCTGTTGTTCTCTGATCTCTTTATGTACAAATATCACAAAATTCCATTTGACTAATGTTGTGATCGGGCTTCTTGCTCAAATTGCCTAGATATTCCTCAAAATGAAGTTAAGGTTTTTATCCAGTCTAATAATGGTTCTGACCTTAAAAGTTCAAGTTAGTGTCAAATCTTTGCAATTTTAATATTCTAAAGTTCCATTCGATATTTGATCATGGCTCCGTCTGATCTCATGTTCGCGTGTAACGTTTTTCCGATCTCTTGGAGTAATTTGATATCTTTTGATTAATAGTCACTCTCAGGTTTAATGTTCAGCTGCATTCAATCAATTAAGTACTCAGACAATTTGGTTTGGATGCTTTTCGATCTTATCAAGAAATTGAACATAAAAGACTTCATTTCACTTCAAAAATAAAAATATATACAAGTCAATTAGCAAGGGGGTTCTTCTTCGCCCTACGCCCCAATTACATTCCTCTCTCTCTCCTCACCCTCGTGCTCCTCATCGCTGTCCTCTTCAGCTGCTGGGATGAGCTTATCCATCCAGGAAAAGTCCTCCTCAGGATAACGCTTCTTTAGTTTGGACAGGAGGTCGTTATGGACGTTCACATATGCCCTAGCCTCTTTTGTAGTGCTCTCTTTCTCCTTTGCTTGGAGCTCCTCCTCCTTTGCCCGAAGATCCTCAGAAAAACGAGTGAGATTGGCAGATTGACCAGCCCGAGAGACTTCAAGTTCTCGCTCCACTTCAGTTATCCTCTCTTCACAATACTTCACCCGATCTTCCAGTTTGACGATGTAATCATTAGCAGTGGAGAGCTGAGCCTTTGCAGTTGATGCATTCTTGACTGCCTTAAGAATCTCCTACGTTAAGACGTGGCCTTTTTCTCTGATCATGTGTTGGTTTGCAATAGCCTCCAAGTCCAAACTCATTGTCTGAGTTAGAATATCGTCAATACTCTCTTCAGCCAACCGGTTCCGATCTTCTTAGAAGTAGATGGAAGCGCCCATGACCTTGGTTAGACTAGGATTCCCTAGGGTAGAGCGGTTTCTTTCCAGTGATTGGATAAGGAGTTGAGCTCCTCGGGAGAGCATTCTAACAGTAGGGCCAGAAGACTTCCCTTCTACATTGGAAGAGATCAGAGGAGGCGGACATTCAATCTGCTAAGGTGGAGAGACGACGACCTCTACTTCCGAGGCTGGCTACTCCTGAGGTCGAGGAGGGGGGCTCGGTATTTCTACCATGTCTGGTCGAGGTGTCTGAGCAGCGGTGGCAGTAGCCTCTTTCATCGCTCGTACTTTTCGAGAGACCTCCCTCTTTCGCTTGCGGCTCTCTTTAGAAGCGTCACCACCTACCATACCTGTACAAAGAAGAAGTCAGTGAGTTCGCTAAGATTGAGAGACTAGAGATCTGGATTGTATTGGTAGCAGGATCGAGGTCAGAAAGCTAAAGCTCATAATCTTCATGGGAGATCAGCCGCATCATTCACCATTTCAGTTCGGCCATAACCGCATCTAAGCATGAATATTTATGGGTGTTTGCTTGAGTTTTTAGTTCTTTCACCATGGCATCTTCATCTTTATTTAAAGTAAGCTTCTTAGGGACTTGGGGGACCAAAAAATTCCAATTACATGGGATCCCCTTAAAGCCGTTTGATCCTTACTCCTAAGGATGAAAAACCGATCCTCCCAGTTCTTCAGCGAAGCAGGGAGATCGGTGAAAAGCCTGTAATTCAGCTTTGCCTGAAAGAACCAGAATTCGTCACCCTTTCTTCGGGCAAGCCTATGCAGCTTGGCAAAAACCCTAACCGTGGGCTCTAATCTCTTGCCTCAGCAGAGACTTCTGAACGCTACTAAAGTCCGCCAGGAGTTCGGATGCACTTGAGCTATCGAGACATGGTGGAATTTTAGGACGGCCTTATAAAATCCATCCAAGGGAAAACGGAGCCTGGACTTTAGCTGCTCCTCGTACACTATGATGAGATCGCCTTCTTCAAAGAAGTGATAGGCCTGAAGATCGCCATGGCATCTGATCAGTTCAAAAGAGTCGATCCGCAGATTATATTTTTTATTTATAGATTGGAGATCAGTTTCTCTAAGGACTGATGGCAGTTCATCAACTGGCAGGTTCTCCTTTCTCAAAGACATTCCTCACTTTGGTCTAGTAGTAGAACCAGTAACCGAAATGATGGCTGTGCTGGATCGTCCGCTTGGTCTAATCGCGTTGCCTTCTTCCGAGGTCCACGAAATATGGACGGGAGGCGGGCTCACAGCTCTCTGACCCTCGGTACCACTCATTTTCACAAAATAAAAAGGAAAATTAATCGAGAAAAGATCAAAACCCTTACCAGAGTGTGAATCGGTGCCTGAAAACTTTAGAAGGCGAGAGGAAGTGTTGAAATCGCTAGGGGAAGGTCTGAAAATGACAGAAGGAAACAAATGACTAACCTTTCCCCTATTTATACCCGTCTGAGCATTAAATGCTCACAAAGTCCCAAGTGACGCAACGGTTAGCGGGACCAGGCCGCCTCCTTGACACGTCACAAGAAAGTTCTAGAAACATAGTAAAAAAATTGGATAAATGAGATCGGTCAACTAAGGTCATCGGATTGAACAAATTTGCAAACCCACGGATCGGCGAATGGCAATTTGTCTAGGGATCAGATTGAGCACACTTATCGGAGATTGAAAAAATAACCAATGCAATAACAAAATAAAAACATTCAAGTAAAAATTTCATTTCATTTCCAAAAGATCAGATTACATCATTTGGGCGATCTCAAAAGATCTGATTACATCAGTTAAGTGATCTCAAAAGATTAGATTATATCATTTTGGTGATCTCTCAAAATCAACACTACATTCTACCTAGCTTAAGACTTCTCCGAAGCCCATAATGCTGGCCTATGTCAAAGCCTAGTCTTGTGGCTAAATCAAAGGATGTGTTTGATCAGAAAGCCAGCAATAAATACTAGGCAGATGTACAGCTCAGGTGGGGTGACTATGACTCTTATGATATTGAGCGGCGTCATTGTTGATATCATCGACTAAAACCGAGCTGCAATCGGGACCCTTGAGATGGTAAGGAACTCAATGAACTTCAATAGGCAGTCACCGTTATTAAGATTGAAATTAGCCATCCTCTTATCAGAGATCGATTTACGAGCCATGCCGATGGGCCGACCCGAGATCGATGCGGTAGTTATTTTCGACCTTGATCAGTTAATTAGTCCAGTTCCCTCACCATCATCAGATGACACCCTCATGAACCTCTGATCACCGGAGTTGCTCATTTTTAGGAAATGAACAAAGAAAGCATTCGAAAAAAGACTAAAGTGGTTGTCATGGGAAGTATTCTTGCCGAAAAAGCCAAAAACTGAAGAATGAAACATTGAAAGTTCATCGGAGAAAGTTGTGAATATGTAAAGGAAAATCCCTCGGCATATATATAGGGCCCTAGCATTTATTGCATACAGACCCGAAGCGGACGCATCGGTAACTGAAGAATTTATTGCTTTGACAAATACAAGTTAGATAGGGAGGAAAGATCAGGAATGAGAGAGATCAGGAAATAAGAGGGGACTCGATGCAAGAGATAGAGATCGAAATAATGACCCTAAAAGGGGACGGTCATAATGGGAAGATCGAAAAAGCAAGGAACGACCGGTAAGATCGGAGAACTCAGGGAGTTGAATAACTACCGATCATGGCCTTTAATTAGCTTACCCCACTGTTAGATCTGAGTTAGTTAAAGCATTGCAGGCATGATCAGATCCTCACCACACATCTCATTCGCAAGGACACCCTCCTAGCCGCCAGATGCCAAAACGGTTAAAGCAGCCTTGTACATCCCGATCTACACCGTTAATTATAATTGTAAGGATGGATCTGGAGCCCTCAGATCAAAAGTAGATGATAGATTCGGTTCCTTTTATTCCCAGCCTTTGGATCCATTTCATAAGGCGAGACCCTTGACTGTTGGATTAAGGGAAGAAAGGACTGATATTTTGAACGAAATCCTAACCCTCCATTTTGATTCTCTTTAATTCTCAGACATCAAATTATGTCCTTTTGAATCTAAGCCTTCCGTTTCCCCCTGATAAGATCTTGATCCTTCATTTTCGACACCCATTCCCTATAAATACCTGCATGTAACACTGTAAAAGGAGAAGGTGGTGATTATCGTGGAAAGACTCTGGACTTTGATTCAGTCTTGCTACTTGTCATTCAGAGCTTTCAAAGTGTTGAGAAACTTTAGAAACCAATTTTCTGAAGTATTTCATCAAAAGGAGCTCTAAATCCTGAGATTTTCATTTTCAGTTCCTGTGCACTACCTTGTGAAACCATCTTTACTCCACCTCATTCCCATCGCCCTAGTATCTGTGCATTACCCTCTGAGCTCAACTTCATTCCGATCTATTCCCATTACCTCGGGTAAGCTCAAGTCCTTCGACCGTCAGCTTTCACCTCTCCAAGATTTGTGGATACCGGAGTCAGCTCACTTGTCTCCTTAACTTTCCACAAGTAAGCGTCTAAACTGTCATTTATTTAAATATGCTTGGTTTGTTTTCTCTAGTTTTCTTTTAAAGTTTCTTTTAAATCTCAGAATAGGTTATCTAGGCCCGTAGTTATTTCCTGTGTCTTTTTTTTATTCATTCGTAAACTCCATTTATCGTCACCTAGTTTTCATTCCTTTCGAGAGTAGATGTTCGAGTCATCGGTGAATCGTAAATACTCTAAAGAATATAGGCAGGAGTAATTTAACATAAGAGTTTTTAGTCTGAATAAATGATAAATGATAAAGGAAGATAGGTGTAGCAAAGGTCAAATAGGTTGGAAACAAGATTAGGTTAAAAAAATAAGTTATGAGATCGGGTCTTGGAATGAGCCCAGACGATAAGACAATAGATCGGGAATCAAGATAAGTTCGGATCTCGGGTGAGCAGCTGAAAAGAGATCTGATGTCGCAAATCAAAGAGTTCTGATAAAGCGATCATGCGAAAGATTGGCAGGGAGTTCAGCCTATCATCCGCCATCTAGTTATAAGGTCCCGTAGGCTAGGAAAAGCTTTACACAGGGGTTTCCTGTGTCTTCGATACTTCATTCCCGTATAAAAGAGACCAAGAAAGACCCTTTACTTGAATCCCTAGTTTGAAGTTCTTATAAAACACTGTTCTTATTAATATATTAAGAGATCGGAGGAGAGTTCTTACCCGAACTCAGCCTAAATTTTTTTTAACGCAATACATTAAGAGATCGGGGGAGAGTTCTTACCCAAACTCAGCCTAATTTTTTTTTAATGCAATATATTAAGAGAGATTGGGGGAGAGTTCTTACCTGAACTCAGCCTAATTTTTTAACACAATATATTAAGAGATCGGGGGAGAGTTCTTACCCGAACTCAGCCTAATTTTTAGCACACTATATAGAGATCGGGGGAGAGTTCTTACCCGAATTCTCGGCCAAAATCTTAATAAAATATGTGGAGATCGGGGGAGAGTTCTTACCCAAATTCTCAGCCAAAATCTTAATAAAATATGTGAAGATCGGGGGAGAGTTCTTATTCGAAATCCTCCGCTTAAATTTTAACAGAATACATTAAGAGATTGGGAGAGAGTTCTTACCCGAATTCTCTTAGCTTAAATTTAAACTAAAATATACTAAGAAATTGGGGGAGATTTCTTACACGAAGCTCTCAAATTAAATGCTTAGTACACTAAAGGATCAGTAGGAGAGGTCTTCCCAAAGTATCCTGAATACTAGGTTGAGGCCCGATGGAGTGTTCTCCTCAAGGCACTCATATTTATAGGAGAAAAATTCCCCCATGAGAATATCACAACTTCAGTATTCAAATTAACCCCCAACAAAAATCCATTACACAATACCTATTCACTGAAGGGTCATATCAAGTACTCGTGTTTTTGGGCAACCCAAAATAGTGAAATATCAAATATTCCTTTTATCCGTACAAAGGATTAACATCATCATTGTAACCCCTAAATTACCAAATTATAAAGAGCACAACATTAAATTTGCTTACTCTCGTTGAGGGACGAGGTGGGGTGCCTAACACCTTCTCCACCCGTATACAGACCCCAAACCTAGAATCTCTGTTATCAAAGTGGATTTTAATTTTTACAAATGGTTTTCTTTAATTTCCCTTAAAATTAAAGTGGCGACTCCTCACTTTTTCCACTTCGGTGAGAATTCATCCGCCAACTGCAAAACTCTTGTGACAACTTATTAGCTCAAGAACCCTAATTATGCCAATTATTCAATTAGTTAAATCAAAGTGCATAATCTTCTTCTACACACTTAATTCAACTTAATTACCCTTCTTAAATCATCAAAATCACTCAAACCCTATTCCCACTAACATTGGCCGAAATTCCTATATAGTCCAACATGCTTGATTTGTTTGAATATTTCACAATTTCTAAGTTGTTACAAGTATATAAATCATAAAGATAAGGAGAAATGTAAGAATTAAACACTAACCTCTTTAGATGTCTTTTTCTCTTCTTAAATTCTCCTTCTTTCTCCTTCTTTTTATTGTCAATAGCTAAATCAAAGGTCTAGGTTAAGATTTACTTAAGAACTTTAGGGAATTTATGTCTAATTTAGGATTTATAAAGCTTAAATTTTATGCTTCAATGGAGTTTTTAGAGAGAGAGAGTGAGGTGAGGGAATGGCTGGCTTACTATAAGGAAGAAGATGAGTTTAATTCTTTTAATTTTTTGGTATTTATCTTCCTTTTTGACTTAGTCAAATTTTAGATTAATTAGAATTTAATTATGATATCATAGGTGAGGTCATTTGGATGATGCAATAAGTCAATTTCTTTTCTTTTTTTTTTCCTTTATTTTTCTATAGTTCTTTAATTTAAATCTACATTTCAAATTTTTTATTTCTCTGATTTTATTGGACAGTTAGGTCATGAGTCACCTCTAGGGGTGATTGATCAATTTGCCCCTCACCGGTCTAATCCGGTTTGTAATTAATTCAGTGTTTCTTCCGGAACCCTGATCTAATTATTTGACCTACTTATCAACTCTTTTCAGTGATTTTCTCTTTTCCACTAGCTTCGCCATAGTCCTTAGGACTGCAGTGTCAAAATTTCTCGTTCAAAATTAGGATTACAGTTGATCTCACAGTCACTTCCCGGTAAGATCACCCATCGCTGTGACCCTCGGCTCATTTAACCTTTTATGCTTTGTTTTTCTTATTTATACTCTACTATATGGTACTCACTATTTATTTCCATTTAAGGCTTTTCTAAGTGTCTTAGACATGGTTCTAATCTTATTAATTGTCTGGACCGACATCGATCACTGGAACAGTAAAATATGCTAGGCTATACATATAGGGGTGTTATAATTCTCCCCCCCCCCCTTAAAATAAATTTCATCTTGAAATTTTACCTGGTATTAGTCTCTGAACAGCTGTGGGTGCTGTTTCCTCATGTTCTCTTCTCGTTCCCAAGTAGCCTTCTGGCCTGAGTGATGGTTTCACAGCACTTTCACCGGTGGTATTTGCTTGTTCCTCAGCTGCTTCACCTCATATGCCAGAATCTCTATGGGTTCCTCCTCATATGTGAGGTCTGGATTTACCTCAATCTCCTTTACGGATAGTACATGAGATGGTTCTGATCGATGCTTTCTCAACATGGACACATGAAAGACATTATGTATCTTTTCTAACTTGGAGGTAGTGCCAAACGATTTGCTAAAGGACCCACTCTTTCCAGAACCTCATATGGTCCAATGAAACGAGGACTTAGTTTCCCCTTTCTGCCGAATCTCATGATTTTCTTCCAAGGGGAAACCTTGAGAAATACCTTTATCACCCACTACATATTCAATATCTCTCCTCTTTAAATCGATGTAGGACTTCTGACGGTCTGCTGCAGCCTTGAGTCGATCTTTGATCAGTCTAATTTTCTCCTCTGTCTACTGAACAATCTTTGGGCCTATCATTTTTCTTTCGCCCACTTCATCCCAACACAAGGGAGTTCTGCACTTTCTGCTGTACAGAGCTTCATTTGGAGGCATCTCACTACTTGATTGGTAGCTGTTGTTGTAAGTAATCTCAATCAGAGGCAAGTGTGTGTCCCAACTATCTTCAAACTCAATTACACAAGCCCATAGCATATCCTCCAATATCTGAATTACCCTCTCAGACTGGCCATCTGTCTGTGGGTGGAATGTCGTACTGAAGTTCAATCTAGTTCCTAAGGCTCTCTGAAGACTTTTCTAGAATCTATAAGTGAACCTAGGATCTTTGTCTGACACAATCGATACTGGCACTCCATGTAGTCTCACTATCTCATCAATGTACAGTTTAGCCAATCTCTCTAGACTGTAGTCCATCCGAACTGGCAGAAAATAAGAAGACTTGGTCAATCTGTCCATTATGACTCATACTGTATCATGGCTCTTCTGTGTCCTCGGAAGTCCCATTACAAAATCCATTGTTATCCTTTCCCATTTTCACTCAGGCACTAGTAATGGATGTAGTAAACTAGCTGGGACTTGATGTTCTGCCTTCACTTGCTGACAAGTTAGGCATTTGGAGACAAAATTAGCTACATCCCTTTTCATACCCATCCACTAGTAATGCTCTTTTAGTCCTTTGTACATCTTAGTGCCACCAGGGTGCATAGCAAAAAGAGACTCATGTGCTTCCTTCATAATGATCTGTCTTAAGTCAATATCATTAGGAATGCACATTCTGCCCTGGTGTAGCAGTAGACCATCATCTCTCACTAAGAACTCAAGTTTCTTGCCCTGCCAGACTTCTCCCAGTAGTTTTTGATATTTTTCATTATTCTGAGCAGCCATTCTAATCTGATCAATCAACATTGGTTGTACATGCCATGCAACTACTGTCTGTCCCTCATCATTTACCTCCAAGCTGGCATGTAGTGCTTTCAACTCATGTACCATGGACAAAGGAGAAATTCTTAGACTTGCCATATTCTTGCGACTTAAGGCGTCAGCCATCACATTTGCTTTTCCTGGCTGATAGTCTACTAAACAATCATAGTCTTTTATTAACTCTAACCATCTCCTCTGTCTCAAATTCAATTCTTTCTGGGTGCCCAAGTACTTCAACCACTTGTGATCTGTGTAGATATAACACTTCTCCCCATACAGATAATGTCGCCAGATCTTCAAAGCAAATACAATGGCAGCAAGCTCCAAGTTATGTGTTGGGTAGTTTCTCTCATATGTTTTTAGCTGGCGTGATGCATATGCAATGACATTCCGATCTTGCATCAGTACACAGCCTAACCCATTGTGAGAAGCATCACTATAAACTGTCTACTCTTTACCCGGGGTAGGTAAAGTCAGGACTGGAGCTTCAGTCAAACATTTCTTCAACTCATCAAAACTCTGCTGGCATTTATCCGTCCACTGAAATTTCACATCTTTTCGAAGCAGCTTGGTTAGTGGAGAAGCCAACATAGAGAACCCCTTCACAAATCGGCGGTAGTATCCAGCTAAACCCAAAAAACTGTGAATTTTTATGACATTCCTGGGTGGCTTCCAATTAAGGATAGCTTTAATTTTACTAGGATCTACCTTAATGCCCTCTGCCGATACTATATGCCCCAAGAAAGAAATGTCTTTTAGCTAAAATTCACATTTCGATAATTCAGCGTATAACTGTTTCTCCCTCAAAGTCTGTAGTACAATCTGTAGATGTTTGTCATACTCCTCTGCACTCCACGAATACACCAAGATGTCATTAATAAACACCACCACAAAGTAATCTAAGTATGGTTTGAAGATAGTGTTCATCAGATCCATAAATGTAGCTGGAGCATTAATTAACCCGAAGGGCATTACTAGGAAGTCATAATGGCTATATCGAGTTCTAAAAGCAGTTTTTGGGATACTCTGCTTTTGCACCTTCAGCTGATAATAACCAGATCTCAAGTCTATTTTGGAGAACACAGCTGCACCCTTTAGTTGATCAAACAGGTCATCAATGCAAGGCAACATATATCTGTTCTTTATTGTCACCTTATTCAACTGCCGGTAATCAATACACAAGTGGATAGTGCCATCTTTCTTCTTAACAAACAACACTGGTGCTCCCCAAGGTGACACACCAGGGCAAATGAAGCCCTTATCAAGTAGTTTTTGTAACTGCACCTTCAACTCTTTCAATTCTACTGGTGCCATTCTGTATGGTGTTATGGAGATTGGATCCACACTAGGCATAACATCAATCTCAAACTGCACTTCTCTTTCCGGAGGTAATCCTGGAAACTCATTAGGAAACACATCCAGAAAATCACATACTGTAGGAATGTCCCTCAATGCTGGACTCCCCACTTGGGTGTCTATCACATGTGCCAAGTATGCTTCATACCCTTTTCTGATCATTTTTTTGGCTAGTGTAGCCAAAATGATGTTTGATGGCAATAGCTACCTCTCCCCATGTATCACCACATTCGCATCGAGGAGATCAAAAGTGACATCTTGATCTACAGTCAATCATAGCGTGATGCCTGGCTAACCAATCCATGCCCAAGATGATATCATAATCTCTGAAGGGCATTTCTATCAGATCAGACAGAAAAATATGTCCTTGGATCACAAAAGGACAATCCCTATACAATCTGTTGACTTTGATCTCTAGTCCTAACGAACTTGTTACTAGCACCTCAAAATCTATTTGTACATACGGAACAGCAAGACAATCAAAAATGCTAGGACTAACATAGGAGTGGGTAGAACCCAGATCAAATAATACAAATACATCTTGATCAGAGATAGAGAAGGTACCGGCCACAATGTCAGAAGTTTCAGCCTCTTCTCTCTGTCTCATCGTGTAGACTCTAGTCGGAGCACTGCCTTATTCTGATTGATTTACTATACCCTGACTTCCTGAGGTGCTGCCCCTACCTCTGCCTCTGCCTCTGCCTCTGCTAGATGATTGTGAACCTCTAGTGGCAAAACTCTGTATAGACCCTTCTGCAGTAGTAGGAGGTGGCCCAGATCTACGGACACTAGTACAATCTTTAGCGAAAAGTCCTATACCCCCGCAATTAAAATAGGCTCCCGAAGCCCACTAACATATCCCACCATGGGTCTTGACACATGTGTCACAAGGGCGGGGAGGGTGAGAACTTCTGGTTGTCTGCTGACCAGATCGAGGGGGTCTCTACCCAGAAAATCTTCCCCTACCAGACTTTTTACCTCTGCTTGGTCCCCCAAAGTTCTTTCTTTTTCCAGTATTGCCACTGGAACTTTGATCTGTTAACTTTTCACTTTTTTCTTTTTCTGTTTTGTCTATTTTTTCTTTCACTGGTACCCCTTTTGACTCAATTCTTTTTAACTCAAGTGCTTGAGAAATGAGTTTAGAGAAGTTATTATGTCTAAATTCAACCACTTACATCTTCAAACTGGGCTTCAAACCGGTCTCAAACCTCTTACATCTTTCGCTTCTCGTAGTAAGTAGGCTCCCGGCATAGTGGCTCAGGCAGGAGAACTCCCTTTCATATTCTGCCACTGATCTGTTTCCTTGTTTCAAACTTAAGAACTCTTGTAGCTTCTGGTCCACATAAGCATCTGGGACGTATTTTTGTCTGAACTCTCGAAGGAAATCATCCCAGGTCAACATTGGAGGTTCCATCAAACTATGGGGGATGGTTTTCCACCAATCATATGCATCCCCCTGCAGAAGTGACACTGAATACTCAAATTTTAACTCATATGTGCAGTACAGTTTCTTGAACACTCTATCCATTCTCTCCAACCACTGCTCTGCCTTTAAAGGGTCCATTGTACCCTTAAACTCTGTAGCCCCATACTTAATCAGCTTATCATACTGCCTGGCTGGAGGCTGAGGTTGCACTACAGGTGTCTAAAGTGGAACTTGAGTAGGCATGCTTTCAGCCATTTGTTGGAACATCACAAACATTTGCTGGGCAAATTGTGCAGGGAACTGCGGCATTGACGGAGCTGGTGCAACTGATTCACTCACATTTTGAAGGGCTGGGGCTTCCTCTTGTGCCTCAGCCTCTACTGATTGTTCTACAGAACGATCCCCTTCTGCCATAGTCTATCAGAGGGTGTTCTATCTCCTGAACAAATAACACAAGGAGATTTCCCTGCGTTAGTTTATATTTATAATGTAATGCACTATATGTATCAAATACTGATATTGAGCAGTTGTACTTATCAAAGAAACTATGCAAATTCACAAGTTAAAGCATACTTTAAAAACTTGCTCTGATACCATGAAAACATGTCACACCTTACCCCTCTGTAAGGTATAACATGATTTCGTAGTATACTTAATGAATTTCTGAACTTCGCCTACTGATAACCCATTAAATACACTACAAGGGATTTTAAAATAATTTTATCATCTTTTGAAGGTGGTGAGCACTTTTAACAGGTGTTAAAAACTTTTATTTGAAGTATAAAATCTAGGTAAAATTTTTGACCATTTTTATTTTTTTGCAAATTTTGTAAAAATTTCGGCAGAGTACCGTCTATAATTGAGAAAAATAAAAAATTTTAAAACCTGTAAAAAGTAGTTCCAAATAATTTTCAATCATTTCACAACTCACAACCTCCAAATAATTTCAAACCAACACAATCAAACACAATTCAACTCAAAATCCACAATTCACAATATTTTCAAAACAATTACATAAACTCATACTTGTTGCATTAAAATACTTAATTGTACATACACAAGTTTAATTTACAACAGAAAAATTCAAAAGTAATATTATTACAAAGTTACTGTACAACTGCTCAAAATCAATTACAAAACATACATACAGTCATATACATTGAAACAAATATGTACAAAAAGGGTATCATTTAATACCCGACAAAAATCCAAAATATAGTCCTGTTGGTCCTTAGCAGTTTACTCTGCTGCTTTACCAGTCTCTCTACCTGCGACAGCAATGAAAAGCCATCACTGAGTACAAATGCTCAGTGGTACATAACATAACAAAAATACCAATTTATGCATATATTAAATCACAATTATTCCAAATACAATACTGAAATTGTTAAACAGCTACAAAACACAATTTAAATTTTAGTCAAAGAAATTCTCATTTCAGAATTCACAAAATAATTTTCACAAAATCATACAGTCATATTATGCCATCAATATTTTTTTCATCTCAACAGCCAAAGGTTTATGAGGAATACCAAGGCTAGCTAGCTCAAATCTATGGGTACCCATTCAAATTTCTTCCTCTACTAGCACACACCTCAACACTTCAGCCAAAGAGGGAATACAAAACTATTTCCTACCACTAGTCAAGCTAGTGAGAAATTCAAACATTTGGTCATGATACTGTAGTTTCAAACTATTTTAATAATTTTCTAAACATTAAAATGCCAACCATACACATAAAATTTTACTTTCTCAACAGTTTGGGTCAATAGCACATTTTTTTTTTCAATCAAAATTTTCAATACAAATAAAGTCACAATTTAATTTTCATAATTCATTCAATATAAATTGGAAAAGAAAATTCATAGAAAGTTTATATGTTGTGCACAAACCTGATTTGAGTCACCTCTAGGCCTTGACTCAATTTACTTTATCTTTTTTCGGGTTTTTTTCAACTAAAACACATAATTTACAGTGTCTCAGTATCACAACTCATAATAGTTCTAACAATTTAGCACATATTTATTTAATTGTATCCCTACATAGGCATTCTCTAGACTTTGCATTTTGGTGTTACTATTCATGGTACTATTCAAGTCAAAATATTGACTTTCTCATGCTTAATAGGTATGTGAATTCCAATTACACCCACATACCATATTTTAAGTGCCTAATTTGTTGGCCTTGGTTGCCATTTAAATTTCTAGGTCTCCAAAGAGAAATTTCAATTTTTCAGTTTTGGTCCCCTATTTTGGACTATTCTATTGGTCTAGTTACTGTGGAAATTTGGCTAAGTGTTCTTCATCAAAGTTCCTTATTGTTTCTAGTTTATTTCCCTTTTTGAATCACTCCATTTGGAGTTTTGTAGCCCAAGATATGGCAATTTTCCTAAGGCTGGCCGGATTAGTTCAAACCCAGAATTCTGGGCACTTTCTTGGTTCTGACAGTTTTGGTGTGCTGATTGTAGCTCACTTTTTGGATGGGTTATGGTTAGAATTTAGGTTTATATTCTCTATAAAAGTTGTAGTGCTATGTCTCAACTTTCCATCGATATAAAATTTAGGTCATTTGGACCTTCCTACACCAAGTTATGGACAAATGAACAAATACTGTTCATTAGATCATTTATGTACAGTGACAGTATACATTACCCGGATTTGACTTAATTGTTCACTATCTTAATGTCATTTTTTGGGCATGGTCTCTACATGAAAATTGTGTCATTATATGTCTATGTTCATATCTAATTGGTCTCACACCAATTGGGGTTGCAGAATTATAGTTTTGGTCCCTGAAAGAGACCTAGGTCATACTGTCCAAAGGTGAACCTTATCCAATCTGAATTGCATGGCAATTCTAGTCACTCCAACACATCTCAATTGGTCCCAATTGACCATTTCTAACCTCAATTAGGGTCAATTGCATCAATTGACTATTTCCTCCAATTTTTCCCCCAATACTTATTAGCTCAAGAACCCTAATTATGCCAATTATTCAATTAGTTAAATCAAAGTGCATAATCTTCTTCTACACACTTAATTCAACTCAATTACCCTTCTTAAATCATCAAAATCACTCAAACCCTATTCCCACTAATATTGGCCGAAATTCCTATATAGTCCAACATGCTTGATTTGTTTGAATATTTCACAATTTCTAAGTTGTTACAAGTATATAAATCATAAAGATAAGGAGAAATGTAAGAATTAAACACTAACCTCTTTAGATGTCTTTTTCTCTTCTTAAATTCTCCTTCTTTCTCCTTCTTTTTACTGTCAATAGCTAAATCAAAGGTCTAGGTTAAGATTTACTTAAGAACTTTAGGGGAATTTATGGCTAATTTAGGGTTTATGAAACTTAAATTTTATGCTTCAATGGAGTTTTTAGAGAGAGAGAGTGACGAGAGGGAATGGCCAGCTTGCTATAAGGAAGAAGATGAGTTTAGTTCTTTTAATTTTTTGGTATTTATCTTCCTTTTTGACTTAGTCAAATTTTAGATTAATTAGAATTTAATTATGATGTCATAGGTGAGGTCATTTGGATGATGCAATAAGTCATTTTCTTTTCTTTTTCTTTTTCCTTTATTTTTCCATGGTTCTTTAATTTAAATCTACATTTCAAAATTTTTATTTCTCCAATTTTATTGGACCGTTAAGTCATGAGTCAACTCTGGGGGTGAATTGACCAATTTGCCCCTTGCCTGTCTAATCCGGTTTGTAATTAATTCAGTGTTTCTTCCGGAACCCTGATCTAATTATTTGACATGCTTATCAACTCTTTTTAATGATTTTCTTTTTTCCACTAGCTTTGCTATAGTCCTTAGGACTGTGGTGTCAAAATTTTCCGTTGAAAATTAGCATTACAGTTGACCTCGCAGTCACTTCTCGATAAGGTCACTCATCGCTGTGTCCTCGGCTCATTTAACCTTTTTTGCTTTATTTTTCTTATTTATACTCCATTATCTGGTATCTTAAACATTCAGGGCTTTTTTAGGTGTCTTAAATATGGTTCTAATCTTCTTAATTGTCCGGACCGATACCG
This sequence comes from Hevea brasiliensis, assembly GCF_030052815.1. Classification (NCBI taxonomy): domain Eukaryota; kingdom Viridiplantae; phylum Streptophyta; class Magnoliopsida; order Malpighiales; family Euphorbiaceae; genus Hevea; species Hevea brasiliensis. Next base: position 1,176,465 of record NW_026614695.1, on the reverse strand, counting down.
GTCACCGAAATAGTAAAATATACCAAGCAATGCATATAGGGGTGTTACACTGTAGACGGGTGAGGAGTATTACATTTTTTGTGTTTTGTTCAGCCTATCCAAATTGGACTTTAGATATTATTTTTTTAATTATTTTTTATATTATTAGATTAACTAGAATAATGTGTTTTTATTTTGTTTTAATAAATGTTTTCTACTAAATTTAAAAAATTTCAAATGATAAAAATTAATTCCTAGTACACTCTTCAGTTTTAATTGATTCTTTTAATTTTACTATTTTTCTATAATAAAAATTTTTAATTTTAATCTAAACCTTTTATATTTCTTTAAACTTTAATGATTATATTAATAATTTAACATCATGATTAATTACAATTAAATTATTAATGTGGGCAATTTTTCATATCAATCCATCCATTTTAATTTAATTTGGTATAAAACTCTTGCAGAAAAATTAAATTGGTTTAATATAATGGATAAAAAAAAAAGAACTCTCTAACAGCAAGGGTTATTAAAAAAAAATAATGAAAAAAAATTATCATCTTAATGCATAAGAGTATATATGAATTCAACACTAAGACATGGGTTTCTTTAATAATGCAATTGGCTGGACAAAACAGGTTAGTTAATTAATATAATTCCTATATTGATATTAATCTGTTTAATATTTAATATATTTTTAAATCAATAGAATTTCATATTTCCTAACATATTTCCATTAATATAAATTTATATTGCTTAGATTCCAACCACTATAAATAATTCATAATTAATCAATGTGAAATTCTTCACGAAGACGTTGATAAAAATCCAATTTTAGATTTATCAAATGTTAAGTCCTAAAGTTATCCTAGAATTTATTTTATAGTATTATTTTAAATTATTTAGCATTTTTTGCGTAAGTAGTTTATTCTTACGGACACAAGTGTGCATACACACAAACATTTATATCTAATAATGGTTAGATTTATATATAATCTTTTTTCCCACTAATTATAACAAGTTTTCTATATTATTATGGGTAAATTTCATCTCTAAATTTAAAAGTTATTTTATTTTCCATTTTTAAATTTTAATTTATTATAATAAAATCACTTAGACTCGGTTTGTTTCACAGAAAATAATTTGTATATAGAAAATATTTTTCATGAAAAATATTTTTTATTAAAATTTTTTTCGTTGTTTGATTATAATGTTAAATTAATGATTTGCATTTATTTCATGCATGTATAAATGTGTTCACATTTAATAAAATTTTTAAAGTTTAGAAAATGGAAAATAATTTCTTTTTTTTGGAAAATAAAAGTCATTTTTCTTAAAAATGACTTAATTTTTCTTTGACCAAAAAAATATTTTCCGTTGACTAATTTTTCTAAGCGCTCATAAGCACCAAAAAATATAGAAAATATTTTTCAGAAAAATATTTTTCGTGAAACAAATAGAGCCTTAATTTTAATTTTATTTGAAAAAATTCATCAAACTTGCAATAACATGTTTATAAGTTAAAAATGATAAAATTATCTTTTTGCTCCCTCTCTAAAAAATAAAATTACCATTTTATCCATTTTTCATTCTCTTTTTTTCTCTCATCTTTATGATCAAATGAATTAATAATCATTTATTAACAAAATTATTTTATTTTATTTATTAATACACTTATTAATTATATATATTATTTTTAAATTTTTATTATTTTTTGTGATGAGTTGACATAGTGTCAATTTGGCTGAAAAATGTGGAGATAATGGGAAGATAACTTAAAACAGGAGCGTGATTTACTTTTATTTTTTTAATTTTTATTTTATTTTTCAATCATTTTCTTAAAATTAAACCATTCGATTGCAAAGTTTTACTTGATTTACTTTTATTTATGTAGCTTTGCTCGGCTACTTGTGTTTTTATTATTAAAATGTTCCGTTTTATGTTTTTCAACATTTCTTTTATACTTTTTATTCTTTTTAATTTTCCCCCTTAAAAATCATATTACATGTTCTTCTATTCACAAGTGTATGATACACTTATTGCCAATAATGGGCACGTTTGATTTGATTTTTAACTCATTTTGATTTCTTTTATGCTTTGTTCATATTATTTTTGTGCATACTACTTGGTCATTCAGTTGTGACAATTATTTCCAACTTGTAATATGTGACCCACTTAAGCATTATTTAAGTTTCTAAAATCATCCCATTAATCTTAAGACAAAATTATTGTTTAGTCTTTGGAAATTAATGATTTGCTTTTTCATATTTTGAAAAACATATTCACCCTTAAATTTTAATTATGTCATATATTTTCATCCTTTCGTTTATTTTTTCTTAATTTTTAATATTAATGATAAACATTTATATCCCTAAATTTTTATCATTATGAACATTTTTATCCCTGAGTTTTGACTATTATTAACATTTTTGTTACTCATTAATCACCTTTTACTCCCTTGACTAAAAGTTAATTAACAAAAATAGACGAAGATATCAAATAATTAACAAAATCAAATATGAGAGAATAAATAATATGGTTTTTAAAATATAAATATTTTTTTCTTTTCTTTCCTTCTTATGCTTAGGTGTATGCAGGGTAATAAAGAATCAACATGAATGATTGATATCAATAAAGTTTTCTTTTTTTTAGATAAAATTTGGCAATTCATTAATAAGAATAATAAGATGAGTATAGCATAATGTTCTCATAAGAGAAAAAAAAAATACAAACATAGATAATTAAAATATTATGTTCATAGATGATCTGGATAGAGTAGAATAACCTTCCGGGTAGTAACTGGTCCTCCTTTTTTTATTATGGACGAATAAAGAAATCTTTTGCAATATTTCCCTTTGGGGATCTATAACCTCTGTGGCCCACAAAAGATATTAAACCATCAAATATTAATGGAGGAACAGGTCATACTACCAGGCTCCATTGATAAAAGATCATTACCCATACTTGAGTCTCTAACCAAAAGAAATTAACGATCCATGCTATATTTCGAATTGCCAAATAACCCATTCAAATATTAAAAAAAAAAAAAAAACAAAACAAAACCCCATTAAGGGGAAAAAAACAAAACCCCAATAATGAGGAGAAATAGGATCCCAATACTGGGGAGAAATATGACCCTAATATTGGGGAAAGAACCTCAGATCTGTTTCTAAAGGACATAAATATGAGGAGAGAAATTCAGATCTATTCCAAACAAACATAGATCTGATAGTTTATTAGAAAAAATTAACAAAAAGCAGTAAAAGGAAAAGGAGAACAATCTAGGGGTAGCCATTGATAAGAAACTCACTGGTGGCGCCTAGAAAAAGGAGATGTGAAAGAGAAAGAAGAAAGAAAGAGGAGAGGGGAGAGATGAGGAAAGGAGGAATAAAATGTTGTCTATTCAAAAGTTTTTGATATTAGTAAAGTTAATGCGTACAATATATAGAATACTTTTTTGTCTGACTTCAATTATGTTAACATTAGTTATGTACAAATAGGGTGCAGCTACAAGAGCTCGATCTCATGTGAGAATGAGTTTATCAATTGTTAGATTAAATATTTACATATAGATTCATGCACTTTATATGCACACTTTAATTAATTCTTCATAAATCTCGATATATATACTTAATCTAATGGTCGTTAAGCTTGTTCTCATATGAGTTTGAGTTTATATTAGATGCACTTATACAAATAAAATAACATAATAAATAAATATTAATTTTTGAAAATATAAGATAAAAAAAATTAAATTACAAGGTTAAAAAAGAAAATGCTAACAGATGGCAATTTGAAATTGTGGCAAACATTAGTTTTTTGAAACTACATTGACGTACTTTGATAGAGCCACATTTATACCTCTAGATGAGATAGGATAGCTATCTCTTATCTTGTAAACTTATATTTATACCTGTCAAAGTCAACAATAATATATAACGTTGCTGCTAACTTAAACTATCACATAATATTAGAGCCTTAGTAAACCCTATTTATTAATATTAAATATTTCAGTACAAGGTAAAGTGGGTCTGTGCTTATTCACATCACTTACAAGTTTAAACTTTTAGGTTGAGTAGTTATCACATGGTATCAGAGCATTACACATAACAAGCACTATATCTGAAGTAATTGTCTCAAACTCCTCTTCTTCCAACACTGACTGGAACACTACCCCTTATTTAACACCACCCCTTCTCTACCAAATGCTTCTCAGCTTCTCTCTGTCAAATTAACCTCCAATAATTATTTGATAAGGCATGTGCAACTTATGCCTTTTTTGCAATATCACAATATGGCTGATCATATATCTGCCACTTTTGCCCCATCATCTCCAACATTAGAATGGTTTCATAAAGACCAGTTGATCTTGAGTTGGCTATTTTGTTCCTTATCTAAACCTATTCTCCCTCAAATAATAGGACTAAAAAATACAAAGGATATTTGGTTCAACATTGAAACAACTTTTCATTAGGCTTATGGACTCAAATTCAATAACCATAAAAACAACTCAAATGTTTGTCCCAAGGCTTAGACTCTATTGATGTTTATATGCAAAAAGCAAAATCAATTTCTAATCAACTCTTTGCTTTACAATCTCCAGTCTCTGAAGATGCTCTCATTGGGGATATTATTAAAGGCCTAGGCCTAAGTTATTGCCCCTTTATACAAGCTATTAAAGATCGAAATGCTCCCATTACTTATGATGATCAGAATTCTCTTCTATTAAGTGAAGAATCACAATTAGAAATGGAATCTTTAGCACTCTATAATGATGCGCCATTAAGTGCTCATGTGGCCACAAAGTCATCCTAAAATTGTTCATCTAAGAGTGGTCGTGGGCATGGATGCCACTTTGACAATTCTTATCAATCCTCGTATCTCCATAATCTACTTCCATTAATTGCATACCAAGTGTTGCACCTTACCCAACATCCAATTTCACCAACATCCAAATAAAACTAGTGCAATCATGGACAATTGACTTTGATGCCAACTATCATGAAGCTATTGATCAAGGAAATATCTCAAATGTTGCTCTTTAGAATGGCTATAATGAAGTTACCTTTGGCTACCCAAGTAACAATAAATTTTCCCGCATTAATAACACCACAAACATCTAACCACACATCACTGTCATCATAATTCCAACTTATCTCACCACCACAAACTATATCTAATCTAATTGACAACTACACCAACATGCCATCTTCAACTTTATCTCCTTAACCACCTCAACATGACCAAACTCCATAGCATTCCCAAATTAGCTCATCACTGTTGAACTAAGATTTATTTACCCACATAGTTACCTAAAGTCCCATACCACTAACATCCTTTTCTAAAGCTACTGGATTACCACTTGTTGTTGATTTATCATCTTGTCTGAATGCCATTTCTTCCTCCATCTTTATTGTCCATCATCAACCAATTGAACCATCAGCTCAACATTAACATACCATGACCACTTACTCTTAAACGAGTTACTTAAAACTAAAAATTTTTATGGCCAATAACTCTTTTTTAGAAGTCCCTACTTGCTACTATAAAGAATCAACTTATCCTAATTGGCATAAATCCATAAGTAAAAAAATTTTAGTAGTGTTTAACACTAAGACTTGGGAGCTTGTCCCTCTAATTACAACAAATAATGTAGAAGGATGTAAGTGGGTTTACCATGTGAAGCAGAAGGCTGATGGCTCACTTGACCAATGTAAGGCTTGCATTATCACCAAAGGCTTTCATCAAAGGGCTGGCATGGACTTTATGGATAATTTTCCCCTATTATTGAGCCATCCTCCATTTGGGTTATTTTATCTCTTGCAGTAACAAATAACTGGCCCATCTAACAATTTGACATCTTCGACGCCTTCCTACACAATGATCTACCTGGTGAAGTTTTCATTGGTCAACATCTTAAATTTATTGATAAGGATAGGCATACTTATATCTACAAATAAAAAAGATCTATTTATGGCCTTCATCAAGCTCCACGGCAATGGTATTAAAAGTTAAAGGATGCAATGCTTAAATGATAATTCAAAACTTCTAATGCTAACACTTCTTTATTCATCTACAATAATGGTGCTTTCTAAGCATATGGACTTGTGTATGTTGACGACATTCTCATGAGTGGCAATAATATGTCTTTTCTCTCTCACATGATGAACTCACCAAAAGACAAATTCATGATAGAAGAACTTGGCCCTCTTGATTATTTTTTGGGTGTGGAAGCACATGAAACACAATATGGTCTTCTGGTCACTAAAAAAAAATATATTAGTGACTTGCTGAGAAAAGAAAAAATGGTGTTTTGTAATGGTATTTCAATTCCTATGTGCTCGAATACAAAACTAAGCTCAAACCAAGGAGACCCATGTGACAATTCACAATTATATTAAAGTTTGGTTGGTGGGCTACAGTATTTATCCATTACACACTAGATATAGCCTTCTTAGTTCATCGGGTTTCACAATTTCTTCACAATCCATAGGAGCCTCAATCAAATTTATATTGCACTACTTGAAAGCCATGATAAAATATGGTATTCTTTTCTCAAGCTCTATACATAACGATCTTCATGTGTATTTAAATGCTAATTGGGCAATTATTGTTGATGACTGAGAGTCAATCACTAGTTGTACAATGCATATAAGTCAAAACTTGATCTCTTAAAACACAAAGAAATAAGCAACTATAGCAAAGTTATCAACTAAAGCTGATTACAGAGCTATAGGAGTTGCTACAACTGAGGTTATATGGCTCCAATCCTTGTTGAAAGAAATTGAACATCTACAAATAACCACTCCTACCTTATAGTGTGACAATATAAAGGCCACCTATTTATCAATAAATCCAATTTTTCACACCCATAGAAAGCATATAAAAATGGACTTCCACTTTGTTCATGACCAAGTTGCCAAACGATAACTCTAAATGAAGTTTATATCCTCAAAAGACCAAATTGCTGGCTTGCTAACAAAGTTTGTCAGTTGGACACACCATTAACTTCTATGGGCTTAACATGCAATCGACCCTTACCCGACTTGAATTGAGGAGGCATGATAGAGCTAATCTATTGTAACTGATTCGTCTATTATAACTGACATGTGTATCTTTACATGAGATAGGATAGTGATCTCTTATCTTGTACACTTATATTTATACCTGTCAAAGTCATCAATAATACATAACATTGCTGCCAACTTAAACTATCATATATTTTAGTAATAATAAAAGTGGTAGGCAATGACTTATTTGTGCATTTTTTTTTACCCTCTAAATTGCATTAGAATATTAACAAATACCAATAGGAAAGTTGATTGCTATTGAATTTTTGGTGGCTAGATGCAAGTCCATCACTATTAAGTTTTTGCCACTTGCCATTTTTCACCTTCATTAAGTACTAATGACAGCATAAACCAAACATTAGCCCCTGAGCATATTGTAGTTCCTGAAGGAACTTAATTATCAATGCAATTCATGTTCCACTTAGAACTGTCATGCTCAATAAAAAAAAAAAAAAAGCAAAAGGAATGGCTAATTACCTATCCAAAAGATACTTAAGTTTCAAAATCAACCAAAAATAAATATAAACATAATAGTATTGCCAACTCTTTAGTCTTTAAGCTAACTCATTGTCAATGAGGCACTCCCTTTTCAATTAAGACCATCAATATTAGATCCCTTGCCTAATGGATGGTTGCCAATTGTGTCCTCTTATAAGAAGAAGATCTCTTATTAACATCATAACTTGATTTTGAATTATTATTTGAATTTAGATCATAAATGACATTATCAACATTCATAGATGGTTATAACTGGAAAAAAAAACCAAAAACATTATTAATAACATTATAGTATCAATTCTCAAACACACTAAATAATAAACCTTTTTATATGTCCTCTTTCTTATGCTATCTGATAGTTGCTTAAAATATCATATATTTATCGTTATAAATCTAGTCTTTTGAGTTTGTTTCTTATTTAATTAGCTAATTAATGCTTATTTTTATATTATTAGGTGTTTACAAGAGCATGGAAGAGCTTATGAAGCATATAGAGGTGAATTGAGCACAAAAAAAGCTAAAGCACACATCAAATATTTTAAGGCATATGGAGGTGTGATTTTGATGAGGACCTAGCCAATGACAAAATGGGTTTAGAGGAGTCTTATTCATGGTATTTGGGGGCTAATGGTGAAAAATGAATAGATTTGGACATCAACTTATGTTGAACTTTTTTAGACAGCCTTAATGGAGCTTGTATGTGATTCACTATTTAAAGTGTGAATCTGATCTTACGGGCTTAGAAGTACCATAATTGACATATTTTGAGGTGATATATGAAAAATGAGAGAAATTGGACCAGATTACATTAAGGGTGCATATTGAGTGTAGATGAGCTCTTTATGTTAAGTTATGCAAGACCAGGAGTTAGGGCCTTAATTAATGGGTTTAATTATTTTATTTAAGGCCCAAAACAAATAAATTAGAGGTCTATGAGTCTCCTAGGTTGTGCAAGTGAGAGATCTTGTCACACCCTACCCCTCTGTAAGGCATAACATGATCCCGTAGTATACCTAATGAATTACCAACTCCGTCTACTGATAACCCATTAAATACACTACAAGGGATTTTAAAAACTTTTCTTACTTCTTTTGCAGTGGTGAGCACTATTTACAGGTGTTAAAGACTTTGGTGAACTGAAGTGAAATAACTAACTCATTTGGTTTATTTGGAATTTCTGTAAAAATTTTGGCAGAGTGCCATCTGTATTTTGGATAAAACAGTTCTTCAGAAAAACCTGTAAAAAAAAGTACTTCAATAATTTTTCAAATCTCAACTCCACATTTTTCTCAACACAATATATTTCTCAACACAACAATTTATCAACTCAATTTCATAGAAATTTTTCAAAGTCTGAGATAAGGAAATATAATACAGCTTTTACAAGTCAAAACAGCTCATAATTATTTTACAACTTCAAGGTACAATTTGAATTTACAACTGCTCAAAACCAAAAATAATATGTACATACAGTGTCATACATTACAGTACAAAATGCAAAATATTGGTATACTCATTATACCCGAAAAATCTCTCGCTGGAGGTATTAGCAGCCTAGTCTGCTGCCCTGTCTGTCTCTCTACCTGCGACAGCAATAAAAAGCTATCGCTGAGACAATGTCTCAGTGGTGCACAACATTAACCAAATACAATTTAAATCACAATTCATAAGTCATGTAAATAGTGGATACTTAAAATCATAGTTAAATTCAAGACAATAAATGTCAACAAGAATTTAAACTCCATTTGTCAATATCACAATAATTTTCCATAAGTCAGATCATGTTTGAATTCAAAAGACAGTATATGTCAATGAGAGTTTAAATCAATTTCACAATCTCACAATACATAATAATGCAATTTAGTCGAATAATTTAAGAATACAGTGTTGCCAATTCATTCACAACTTAAGCCATGACACAAATTTCCGATCAATGCCGCATTGTACACCACGACAAAGCAATCACAACCCCACTAATCGAAATCAATGAGGAAGGGAGCTAGCTATATAATGAGTACTCATCCGATCACCTCAACTGGTAAACCAGAGAGGGAAAAATAAACGATCACGACTCCATAAATGGAGAAGGAAATAAACGATCACAACTCCATAAATGGAGAAGGAATGATATGATACTGTCATGCTAAGTGTGAACACAAAATCAATTCCAAACATTTTATTCAAATGATTCGTGAGAATCCAATAAATTTCCCAAGTCATAATTTCATTCACAAAATGGCAACACAATTCATAATTAACTTCAATTTTCACAAATCACACTAAACAAATTTTTCCACAATTTCAAACCATTTACAATGGTTTTTAAGCAATGAGTATCCATCAATATCATTCAAACAATTTCTCACAGTTTCAAATCATTTACAATGCTTTTCAAGCAATAAATATCCATTCAAACACCTTTCCACAATTTAAAACAATAATGTACAAATAGTCAATATTTATTTCAATTGAAAAATTCAAAAGAAATAGTTGTTGTGCACAAACACAATTTAAAACAATAATATACAAATATTCAATATTTATTTCAATTGAAAAATTCAAAAGCAATAGCCGTTGTGCACAAACACAATTTAAATCAATAACATACAATTAATCATATGAAATCTTATTCAGAGTAAAATCAGTTGAAAACTAGGTGTGCACAAACCTCTGATGACTGTCTCCCTGGTCTGGACTCAGTGTTTCCTTCCCTTTTGCTGAGTCCTTGTTAACTGAGAAACACAATTTGAAGTGTTTCAGTCCTAAATTAATTTGCCTCTAACGATAATGTTCGATAAACAATTCACTGAATACCTTTATTTGCTTAATCACCTAATATACCGACCCTCGACGTGTTCTAGGTAAATTAGGTCTTAGTGTCATTAACATGTCATATTCGATAGGGTTTTAGGTTTGGTATGTTTTACCAAAGTCATTTCCTTGCTTAGTGCATTTTAATGCAAATTACTGGATTCCGGAACACTGGTTTGACCTAACCGGACGATCTAGTTCCCTCGGTTTTCGGGTCTCGGTCGAAACTACAAACTTGTAGATCTAGGTCTTATTGCACGCGGTGCAAAATTTCAGGTCAATCCGAGTTAAGTAGACCAAGTTATGGTCATTACACTATTGCTGGTCAAATGGTACCATTTTAGGTCAATTTTAGGTCAAATTGGTCAATTCTGGTTCGGCCAGTTTTTGGACCCGAACTTGTGCAAGTTGTTTGACTTGCTTATGGTCATTTCTGGGCTTTGGTGTCTTCATAAGACTTGTAGGTATGGGTCTTAACTATTCATGGTTAAAATTTCAGGTCAATTGGACCTGGTTTGAGTGAGTTATGGCCTAAATACTCACTGCTGCCCAATTGGTCATTTTTCAGGTCCTAATTGCACCTAATCCGAATTGGTCAAATTTTTAGGTCACCTTGCAAGCAGAATTTTGGCATGGTTTCTCAATGAAAGTTGGCACATTTTGTGCCTAGTTTCACCCCAAATTGGTCTCATACCAATTGAGGTTACACATTCAAGGTTATAGGCCAAAATATACACTGCCCTTAATATGCATTACACACCCCAACTTCAAACACACACTTACCTTTGCAAGGTTTACTTCCATACCCTACCAAACTGTTTTGGCACATTACCAACAACATTTTCTACATAACATTAGCATTATTTTGGGCAGATTCCAATCACCCTCAACACACCAAATATCATTCACAATTACAATTTCTAAGTACCATTACAAACACACCTAAACATTACAAACTTTACATACACTTTACAATGTAAATTGACATACATATCATCAATCCTTCTAGGTCAATATGCTGCCCACACTCCCTTCAATATACACCATTATTCAAGTGTCCACAAGCTGCCACAATTCATTCATCAACATCACATTGCCGTACCATATGCCAATTCCCATCAAAGTGCATCATTCACCATATATACATGCATTAAATCACTAGGTTACTAAATCACCATGATTAACATTATTTCTCATCAATTATATACACAAATACCTCATCAAAAACGTGACCCATGGCTGTCCAAAATGGCAACAACAATAACCCTTCAAACTCAAAATTTTCCTTCACCAAACCAATACCCATAACATGCATAAAAACTTTAACAAAGGATTTCTCAAAAATGCAAACTTACCTTTATTTGTAACTTGCTAAACCTTCACCAAACTTCTCAAAATTAGTATCAATATCTTCCTTGTGGTGTGTAGACCATTTTTCATGAAAGAACCTAAGAGAATGGAGTTGAAATGGAGGGGTTGATGGAGCTTCACTCAAATTCGGCCATGGATGTTTCTAAGGAGTTTCTTTACGGCATGGGTAAGGAGAAATGTTGAAGATGAAGTTTAATGGAAGCCATCTGCCCACTTAGCATATATTTTAATCCCATAGTGCCCCACTAAAAAAATTATATCATATAATAAGCCAAATGTGCATTTATTCCACATTTAACCCATAATTTCCACTATTTATTTTAGGTACCACCAATTTAATTTTTCATTTTATTTTCTAAGTGTAATACTATTTATTTTTAATGGACATTTAGGTCAAAAGACAATTCGGGATGTCAAATGACCATAATGCCCTGTTAAGTTACGTTCGATTTTTAGGTATTCTGGGTTTGTCTGTTTTTCGATTTCTCACTTTTCTTTGTACTAATTATTTAATTTTTCTTTGATCTTTCTAATGATATTTATTCTTCAACAAGGGTCTATTTAAGTCCTAAAAATATTTTCCAGGGTTCCCCGATCCGAGAGCTAGTCAACGGTCCACGTAGTGACTTCTCAGTCTGATTACCCATCGCTAGGGTTCTGCCGCTTAACTTGGTTACATTTCTTTGCTATGATTTTTCCTTTGTTTTTCTTGTGTTTTCTTTTCTTGTATTTCATTATTTTATGTCTCCTCACTCATATTAAGGTGTGGTTCTAGGCATCCTAGCTGTCCAGGACAACACAGTCCTTTGGAGCGATGAGAACGCACTACCGAACTTAGGGGTGTTACAATTCTCCCCCCCTTAAATAAATTTCGTCTCGAAATTTTACCCAATAGCCATCTTACAATAGTCATACGTTTATTTTCTCCTTTCTATATGGTCGTAAGACTTTTAACAATCTAATACAATGTTTAATTTGCTTGGATAACCCCAATCTCCTCTTACTATTATGTTGTCTAATATTTTGGTTCACGTTGCTTCTTGAATGACCCTTGAGGTCATGTTAGAATCATTCATCGATCATTGGTCCTCGACCATTCTAATCCATAGTCTTCCTCACATTTGTAATATTTCTTTGTTACATATGAATCAAGCATTCAAATCTCTACTTAGTAACTCTTTTTATCTGTCAATATTCTATAACTTACTTCCTTTTGTACTGAACTATAACCTTTCGATATTCTAACTTTTGAGTTTTAGATCCCTAAGTAGGATTTTCAAACTTATTTCTAACAATTAAATTCTGTCCTGGCATAACTATACAAAAAACAGATGCCGTTGGCAACTATTCTCATCTAGGTGTACTATCGGGTAGTACGTAGCTCTACACAATAATCTTAAGTTAGTACTGTAATCTACAGCTTATTCAATAGATCAAACTTTCCTATCTTTTATCCTTTTCAAATTCATTGATATCCGAACTTCTTCTGATTACAATATCTATTAACAATTACTACAGTAACATCTCTGCCTTCATCTAGAGCAATTCTATTTCTGTAACTTACTTTTACGTTCTCTTCCCTTACATTAAGTAGGCTCGCCAATTAGCTTATAATTTTATGGTGTGTCAGCAAATACTTTTCGCCGATAAACTCTTCCAAAACTAATTTCACTTGTTATCACAATCCTTATCCTAAAGGACTAATCACTAATGCATCAAAATTTATTTCCCTGACCTCCTGTCCTAGCGGACTTGTTACTAGCACCTCAAAGTCCATTTTTGTACATGGAGCAGCAATGCAATCAATGATGCTAGCACACACATAAGAATGGGTAGAACCCAGATCGATTAACACAAACACATCTTGGTTAAAAGTTGAGAAGGTACCAGCCACAACATCAGATGTCTCTGCCTCTTCCCTCTGTCTCATGGCATAGACTCTGACTTGAGCACTATCTTGCTCTGATTGTTTTACTGTGCCTTGGCTGCCTGCTGGGTTACCTCTACTCCCGCTCTACCTCTGTGGGTGGTGTGAACTTCGGTGACAGGCTCAACCGACCCTTCTCTGATGGTAGGAGGTGGTCCAACTCTGCGACTCATGGTGCAGTCCTTGGCAAAGTGTCCTATGCCTCCACGATTATAACAGCTCCAATAGCCTTATAGCATATCCCACCATGATATCTTCCACAATTTTCACATTGGCGGGAATGGTAGGAACCTTGGTACTATCTTGACCCGGATAAAGGAGGTTTCATCACGAATGTCCTCCCTACTGGACTTCTTGCCACCTCTGTTGTGTCCCTCATAGTTCTTCCTCTTTCCAGGTAGGACCACCGGAACTCATTCTCTGACTTTCCTCTTTCTCTGTCTTCTCTGATCTCTTTTTCTCTGGAGCAGTCTCAAACTCAAATCTTTCCAACTCTAGGTCTTGAGAAACAAGTTCAGAGAAGTTAGTGTGTTTGTAGCCGAGCACTTGTACTCTAATACTGGGCTTCAAGCCTCTTGCATCTCTCCTGTGGTAGAGAGTAGACTCACTGCATAATGGCTAAGGCGGAAAAATTCTCTTTCATACTCAGCCACTGATCTTCCCCTCTGTTTCAAACTTAAGAATTCTTGTAGCTTCTGGTCTACATAAGCATCAGGGATGTATTTCTGTCTGAATTCTCTGAGGAAGTCATTCCAGTCAAGATCGCAGTTCTACTGCATGTGGGAATGGTTTTCCACTATCATAAGCATCCCCGTAGTAAGGATACCGAGTATTCAAGTCCGAGCTCCTCTGTACAATGAAGTTTCTTGAACACCCTATCCATCCTCTCTAACCACTGCTCACTTCTAGAGGGTCTCTGTCCACTTAAACTCTGTAGCCCCATTCTTCATCAATTTATCATCTTGCCTCATAGGAGACGTGGTTGTACCATCGTGTCTGCAGATGGGACTTGAGTAGGCGCATTACACAGCCATTTGTTGGAATATTGCAGCCATCTGCGAGCGAATCGAGCAGGAATCTGCAGATCGCAGGTAGTCTTCTTTGAACCACTGACATTTTGTACAGCTGGGGCATCCCCTTGCACCTCAGCCTCAATAGACTGATCGACTGAACGATCACCCTCTTCCATATTCAATGCGAGGATCTTAGCTTTCCTGAACAATAACACAAGAATATTCACTCTCGTTAGTGCATATTTATACTGTAATGTACTGTATGTATCAAACAATGATATTGAGCAGTTGTACTATGCAAAAAGAACATTCAAATAACAGGTGAAAATGGAATTTAAAAACTTTGCTCTGATACCACTTAAACATGTCACACCCTACCCCTCTGTAAGGCATAACATGATCCCGTAGTATACCTAATGAATTACCAACTCCGTCTACTGATAACCCATTAAATACACTACAAGGGATTTTAAAAACTTTTCTTACTTCTTTTGCAGTGGTGAGCACTATTTACAGGTGTTAAAGACTTTGGTGAACTGAAGTGAAATAACTAACTCATTTGGTTTATTTGGAATTTCTGTAAAAATTTTGGCAGAGTGCCATCTGTATTTTGGATAAAACAGTTCTTCAGAAAAACCTGTAAAAAAAAGTACTTCAATAATTTTTCAAATCTCAACTCCACATTTTTCTCAACACAATATATTTCTCAACACAACAATTTATCAACTCAATTTCATAGAAATTTTTCAAAGTCTGAGATAAGGAAATATAATCTGCCTTTTACAAGTCAAAACACTCATAATTATTTTACAACTTCAAGGTACAATTTGAATTTACAACTGCTCAAAACCAAAAACAATATGTACATACTGATGTCATACATTCTGATTACAAAATGCAAAATATTGGTATACTCATTATACCAGAAAAATCTCTCGCTGGCGGTATTAGCAGCCTAGTCTGCTGCCCTGTCTGTCTCTCTACCTGTGACAGCAATAAAAAGCTATCGCTGAGACAATGTCTCAGTGGTGCACAACATTAACCAAATACAATTTAAATCACAATTCATAAGTCATGTAAATAGTGGATACTTAAAATCATAGTTAAATTCAAGACAATAAATGTCAACAAGAATTTAAACTCCATTTGTCAATATCACAATAATTTTTCATAAGTCAGATCATGTTTGAATTCAAAAGACAGTATATGTCAATGAGAGTTTAAATCAATTTCACAATCTCACAATACATAATAATGCAATTTAGTCGAATAATTTAAGAATACAGTGTTGCCAATTCATTCACAACTTAAGCCATGACACAAATTTCCGATCAATGCCGCGTTGTACACCACGACAAAGCAATCACAACCCCACTAATCGAAATCAATGAGGAAGGGAGCTAGCTATATAATGAGTACTCATCCGATCACCTCAACTGGTAAACCAGAGAGGGAAAAATAAACGATCACGACTCCATAAATGGAGAAGGAAATAAACGATCACAACTCCATAAATGGAGAAGGAATGATATGATCTTTGTCATGCTAAGTGTGAACACAAAATCAATTCCAAACATTTTATTCAAATGATTCGTGAGAATCCAATAAATTTCCCAAGTCATAATTTCATTCACAAAATGGCAACACAATTCATAATTAACTTCAATTTTCACAAATCACACTAAACAAATTTTTCCACAATTTCAAACCATTTACAATGGTTTTTAAGCAATGAGTATCCATCAATATCATTCAAACAATTTCTCACAGTTTCAAATCATTTACAATGCTTTTCAAGCAATAAATATCCATTCAAACACCTTTCCACAATTTAAAACAATAATGTACAAATAGTCAATATTTATTTCAATTGAAAAATTCAAAAGAAATAGTTGTTGTGCACAAACACAATTAAAAAAAAAAATATACAAATATACAATATTTATTTCAATTGAACAATTAAAAAGCAATATCCGTTCTGCACAAAAACAATTTAAATCAATAACATACAATTATTCATATGAAATCTTATTGAGTAAAATCGCTTGAAAACTAGGTGTGCACAAACCTCGATGACTGTCTCCTGGTCCGACTCAGTGTTTCCGTCCCTTTTTCTGAGTCCTTGTTAACTGAGAAACACAATTTGAAGTGTTTCAGTCCTAAATTAATTTGCCTCTAACGATAATGTTCGATAAACAATTCACTGAATACCTTTATTTGCTTAATCACCTAATATACCGACCCTCGACGTGTTCTAGGTAAATTAGGTCTTAGTGTCATTAACATGTCATATTCGATAGGGTTTTAGGTTTGGTATGTTTTACCAAAGTCATTTCCTTGCTTAGTGCATTTTAATGCAAATTACTGGATTCCGGAACACTGGTTTGACCTAACCGGACGATCTAGTTCCCTCGGTTTTCGGGTCTTGGTCGAAACTACAAACTTGTAGATCTAGGTCTTATTGCACGCGGTGCAAAATTTCAGGTCAATCCGAGTTAAGTAGACCAAGTTATGGTCATTACACTATTGCTGGTCAAATGGTACCATTTTAGGTCAATTTTAGGTCAAATTGGTCAATTCTGGTTCGGCCAGTTTTTGGACCCGAACTTGTGCAAGTTGTTTGACTTGCTTATGGTCATTTCTGGGATTTGGTGTCTTCATAAGACTTGTAGGTATGGGTCTTAACTATTCATGGTTAAAATTTCAGGTCAATTGGACCTGGTTTGAGTGAGTTATGGCCTAAATACTCACTGCTGCCCAATTGGTCATTTTTCAGGTCCTAATTGCACCTAATCCGAATTGGTCAAATTTTTAGGTCACCTTGCAAGCAGAATTTTGGCATGGTTTCTCAATGAAAGTTGGCACATTTTGTGCCTAGTTTCACCCCAAATTGGTCTCATACCAATTGAGGTTACACATTCAAGGTTATAGGCCAAAATATACACTGCCCTTAATATGCATTACACACCCCAACTTCAAACACACACTTACCTTTGCAAGGTTTACTTCCATACCCTACCAAACTGTTTTGGCACATTACCAACAACATTTTCTACATAACATTAGCATTATTTTGGGCAGATTCCAATCACCCTCAACACACCAAATATCATTCACAATTACAATTTCTAAGTACCATTACAAACACACCTAAACATTACAAACTTTACATACACTTTACAATGTAAATTGACATACATATCATCAATCCTTCTAGGTCAAAATGATGTCAACACTACATTCAAAATAAACCATTATTCAAGTGTCCACAAGCTGCCACAATTCATTCATCAACATCACATTGCCGTACCATATGCCAATTCCCATCAAAGTGCATCATTCACCATATATACATGCATTAAATCACTAGGTTACTAAATCACCATGATTAACATTATTTCTCATCAATTATATACACAAATACCTCATCAAAAACGTGACCCATGGCTGTCCAAAATGGCAACAACAATAACCCTTCAAACTCAAAATTTTCCTTCACCAAACCAATACCCATAACATGCATAAAAACTTTAACAATGGATTTCTCAAAAATGCAAACTTACCTTTATTTGTAACTTGCTAAACCTTCACCAAACTTCTCAAAATTAGTATCAATATCTTCCTTGTGGTGTGTAGACCATTTTTCATGAAAGAACCTAAGAGAATGGAGTTGAAATGGAGGGGTTGATGGAGCTTCACTCAAATTCGGCCATGGATGTTTCTAAGGAGTTTCTTTACGGCATGGGTAAGGAGAAATGTTGAAGATGAAGTTTAATGGAAGCCATCTGCCCACTTAGCATATATTTTAATCCCATAGTGCCCCACTAAAAAAAATTATATCATATAATAAGCCAAATGTGCATTTATTCCACATTTAACCCATAATTTCCACTATTTATTTTAGGTACCACCAATTTAATTTTTCATTTTATTTTCTAAGTGTAATACTATTTATTTTTAATGGACATTTAGGTCAAAAGACAATTCGGGATGTCAAATGACCATAATGACCCTGCTCGTTACGTTCGATTTTTCAGATACTGGTTTTGTCTGTTTTTCGATTTCTCACTTTTCTTTGTACTAATTATTTAATTTTTCTTTGATCTTTCTAATGATATTTATTCTTCAACAAGGGTCTATTTAAGTCCTAAAAATATTTTCCAGGGTTCCCCGCAGTCCAGGGCTAGTCAACGGTCCACGCCGTGACTTCCCGGTGCGGTTACCCATCGCTAGGGTTCCCGGCTCGCTTAACTTGGTTACATTTCTTTGCTATGATTTTTCCTTTGTTTTTCTTGTGTTTTCTTTTCTTGTATTTCATTATTTTATGTCTCCTCACTCATATTAAGGTGTGGTTCTAGGCATCCTAGCTGTCCGGACAACACTGGTCACTGGAGCAGTAGAACGCACTACCGAACTTAGGGGTGTTACAGATCTACATAAGGAGAGTTATTTTTAACTTGTTTTTCTACTTTAACTATGATTCTTGAGAGAGAATTAAGTCAAAATGCAACCAAAAATTCTAAAACAGATTTAGAGTCTTAGTTAATCTATTTTTATCTATACAAAGGGTCCAAAATATAGATATGGAGATAATAAATTCCCTTCTACTTATGGTTGTCAAATTCTCTCTTTGTGAATTTAAAGGTATCGATTACTTGATCTAGTTGCTGGTGTGATTTTTTCTTCTTTCTTTTGGCTTATGGAGCACCTTTACATCCTTAGGAGAGTGTGGCATCATCATCAATATCAAATCCAAGTTGTTTGAATTACTTATAAGAGGGACAGCATGCTTTTCTCTCTTCTGTTATTTATTTGTTTATGTTTAATGTTCTTAGTTATGTATGAGCAGTTTTGTAATTCAGTAAGGAGATAGTTGAAGCCATGGAACACGTTATCATTAGAATTTGATTTGAGTTTAATAAAATCTAGATTTATTCTACATTGAGTTTTACTTATCTTTTTGTTTATTTTATGAATGTCGAATGTATGGTTAATTAGGGTGGCCAACTAATTTTTTGCACATGAAAACATATCGCTAAGTTTAGATAATTTGAGTATGTAATAGCTTGAATAATCTAACTTCAAGTAGAGTATCTAGGTTGAATGAACTATGCTAAATGAGTTTGTTACCTTGAACTAGAATGCCTTTCTAATGATTAATGCTATCATTAAACTTAATTATAAGATGCTTTAATCTTAGATTGAGTGTGAAGGTAAGGAATTAATTATAGAGCACTTCCTAGTTAATTTAATCTATAAGGAAAGATAGGGAAGTTGTTAACTTCTATAACCAATTTACTCAATTGAATAAATTTACATCTTTAGTCAATGATTGATATATGTTACATGGTGGATACACCCTCTCTACTTAATTTGTTGCAATTTAATTGTTTTAGATTTATATTCTAGCATTCTTAGTTTTAGCTTAAGTAGTTTTAGTGATTATAAAATAAAGCCCCCTTTTATTTCATCTTTACATATTCAGTTTAGTAGATTAGGTTTTTATTGTGTGTGTTACTTTCATATAGATTAATTCGTTATTATTTGAGTGTGTCACTATGTTAGGTGTTCTAGTTTCTTTTATTTATTTGTGTCTAAGATCTATTTTCTTATTTGCATTTATTCATTCCTTATGGGATCAACCTCTACTTACCTTATATATAAGTAGTTTAGGTAGAGTATTTTTAATTAGTGAGTGATTGTTATTTGTTTTAAACTTGAATTCAGATCTATTTATATTGAGTTTTTATGTTTATTTTTTGGTTGCATGTCTGAAGAAGAACTTGATATAAGGCTTAAACATATCAGGGAATTCGTAAAGCATCAAGCTGAATCATCCACTCCATTTAGAGCTGAAACTTTTATTAAAAACAAACCACAATTAGAAGAAAATCCTTATGATCTTTTTAGGCAAGAACTTTTAGATTCATTAAGTGATTCAGAGTTGGAACTCATGGCTGCAAATGCTATTAGAAATTGCACCATCATGGAGTTTAAAACTCTTGACTTGAACTAATAATCGTTATACATTGAACATCCTGCACTTACAATACCTTTTGAGTTAAAAACTGGTTTAATTCACTTATTGTCAAATTTTCATGGTCTTTTAGGTGAGGATCCTCACAAACACCTCAAGGAGTTCCATATTGAGTGTTCAAGCATGAAACCTACAGGTATTACAGATGAACAAATTAAGTTAAGAGCATTCCCATTCTCATTAAGGGATATAGCAAAAGATTGGCTCTACTACCTACCTTCTGGTTCCATAAACACATGGAATATCATGAAGAGGCTATTCTTAGAGAAGTACTTTCCAACATTAAGGGTAGCAAACATAAGGAAAGAAATCTGAGACAAGGCAGTATAATATAGAGTTATTGCATGAGTATTGGGAGAGATTCAAGAAATTGTGTGCAAGTTACCCTCATCATCAACTAAGTGACAAAGAACTCATTTAATATTTTTATGAAGGTCTTCTTGCTTCTAACAGAGGTATGATTAATGCAGCTAGTATAGGTGCTTTGATAGATAAGACACCTGAGGCAGCAAAGAACTTGATCTCAAAATGGCTGCAAATTCACAACAATTTAGAGTAAGGAATGATCCAACTACAAGAAGAGTCAATGAGGTAAGTACATCTTCCTTAGAAAATCAAATAGCTAATTTTTCTTCTCTTGTTAGTCAATTGATTATAGGGAATGTGCAATAAGTGAAAACATGTGGTATATGTTTAATGTAACACCCCACCCTTGTGGGATATAATTTTTAAGAGTAGGAGGTAAGGAGAAGGAAGAAAAATTAAAGAAGTGGCTTTCGACAGCCAAAGTTTAACTTTAGCAACCAAATTTGACTTTCGATAGCCTAAGGTAAATGTTGACAGCTAAAATCCTCTTGTTTAGTGAGGTATAAATAGTACTTCTAGTTGAGAAAGGAAGAGAAAATTAGTAAGTTTCTCTTTTCCCATCTCAGTTTCAAGTTTTTCCTTTCCTAAGCCTCCCAACTTGCTAATCAAAATATTTTTATTGTTGTTTTAAATGTGCATGAGAATCAGTTGATATGCCCTTTGAATTGTGGCTTTGACTAAGTGGAAGAAGACACGAGTCTTGGACCTCTAAGAGTCTCCTAAGGTCTTGGGTGTAAATGTTCAAGATTAAAGGTAAGTTCATTATTTTCTTTTAAAAGATTTAGTAATTTTTCCCTAGTTTTGTATAGAAGTTTTGTTTTTGATCCATGCATGTTAAGGGTTTAGGTTAGATTTGGGGATTTTCATAATTTTAGGTATAAGCCCTAATATTGGCTTTAAATCTTGCACATGCAAAAAGCTTTAGTTCTTCTAATGCTACTTTAGACAAAATTTTTTATTTTTTTTTTTGGATGGTTTGAATAATTTAATACGGTTAAAGGAATTGTTCAGAATGATTCCCTAACATCTATTATGAGTTTTTCCTTATAAACCTTATTGCATGTTGGATTTGGATACTTAAATATGTTGGTTGTTAAGTTTATTGCATGGTTGTATGTTGGGTTTAAGTTTTTAGGGTTTAGATCATGATTTAGTATAGCTATAGGCTTGGGGTTTTATAGAATTTGAATTGAAAATTCTAGAAATTCCTAGGTTCAGCTACAGAAAGCCATTATTTTAGCAACCGAAGTCAGCTCTATTTCTCAAAAGTTTTTTTGGGATTCTAGACTTTGGCAACCAAAGTTCCCTACTTCAGCAACCAAAGTAGTTATTGTTCAAAAGGGAAAATTTTTGTTATGGACTGTGGCAGTCGAAGATTCACTACTTCGGTAATCGAAGTAGGTGCTACTTATTGAAGGCATTTAAAGTCAGGACTTTGACAGCCGAAGTTCCTTTTACCAGTAACTTTTCTTATTTGTTTTCAAGGCTCCAGAATCCTGTTTTATGTTCTGTTTTGACCTAAAACTAAAGGTTAATGGTTCTTTATATGTTTTTAAAGAGTCTTATACATAGAATTAATGTGTTATTGATTTACCACTTCATTAGAGAGTCAATGACAAATGTCTAAGGAAGTCGGGCCCCAAGTCAAGTTGATGTCAGAATATGCTAGGAAACACACAGAAAGCTAAGTCTACTTATCAGATCTAGGGGTTAAGAATAAATGAATGAGTTTTATAAAAGGTAAGTTTAAACTACTTAATTCAAATTTAACTACTTTTTAATTACTCTAATTATTGCTCAAAGCATAATCATGTATCATAAAATGCATTGATACTAGGTTCTAATGCACTAGAACCATACTTTGATGCTACTGCATAAATGTTTATGATGTGAGGTAGATCATGGATGACCCACTAGCTCCCAAATGGTATACAGTATCATGTTTTGTTATGTTATGTATGGTTTGGATCAAAAAAACCTAGGGTATTTCAATACCAAGGGTAGACTTAATGATAAAAGAAAACTAAAGTTGAGTGTGTTTAATAGGATACAATTAAAGTTAATGATATGAACATGCAAAAGAGGTTCCTTAATGGAATTTTCCCAAAGTTAAGACATTAAATGTGTTGAATAGCTATAAAAGAAACAAGAAAGTAAAGGTTTATGAGTATGCTCTTCCTAGGAAAGCAATTCCAAGGTATCCTTTGTTTGACAAAAAGAAGTTATGTGGCTCATAGTCGTCTCACAAAGGATATAGAAAAAGCTTAGTTTTGTACAAATAAAGTAAAGTACAATAATAATGGTAATGAAAAACAGAAATAGAAATAGAAATTTATGCATAATGCACTTAAAGTTTCAAGGTCTTTCTGCTGAGTTGAAGTCTTGGAAAGAAGGAACTGTTAGTAGTATGCCCTAGAGCATATCATTTTGTATGTATCTTATACATATCTTATTAATAAAAGGTAATTTCACTTTTCCGTTTACATAATATATTTATGTGTAATAGAAAAGGTCCATTGATATTTTATTAGAAATTCTATTCTTAAGTTGTTAAGAATATGAGTGACAGTATTTCTAGCACAAAGTATCATAAATTGGTTCACAATCGAGGATACTTCACAAAGGACATGACTTATCCAGAAATATTGTAATCATGTTTGTTCCCAAGGTATTTATATGAGATATAAATAAGATGGAGTGGTGAGTCTCATGCCACATAACAAACATGATAGGCACTTATACATGATAAGTAGGTCGAACCAGTGATGCTTATGACAAGCACATGGAGTTTACTCTTGTCAATACATTGTCATATATCATATCAATGCATATAATCTTTAGACCTGAGATAACATAATTATATTGCATATAGGTGGTTTGAGTTTGATACTACTTTCATACTTGTACTGTGTATGGATATATGGGCATGTGTTGACTCCTACTAGTTATATATGGAGATAGGTGTTGATCAAGATGGAATCCATTATGCTAAGTAAATAGGGATAAAATCCTATGTTTATTTAATTGTTCTTGATGTTTCAAGTTCCTGGCCAGGACAGACAGATTTAGTCAGAAAAGAGTTTCTGACAAGAGCATCTAATTAATCAAGAACTGAAATTAAAAGAGAACATAATGTTCATAGCAAATGGGATTTGACATTAAACATGACTCCAGCTCGAATTGGGATTTTGTAACGGAGAGATTCTAGTGCATGGTAACATATGATTAAAGGTTCATTTAAGGTATTCCTTATTACTGATTGGGTGGACATGGCATACTATGCTAGGCGTCAACCATAGTCTATGAGATGTCTGAAATGATTTAGAGAAATTATTTACGGTAAGAAAGAGTTCTAATGATATTAAGAGTTAATATCATTTCTCATTGCCAATAAGTAATGGGCCTAATAAGTCACACATCTACACAAGCTAATCACCATTTAAAATGTGATTTAATTGATTAATTAAAGAGTTTAATTAATTAATTAAAGAGGTTTGGTTTGCAATAAGATTGCAAAGTCCCTAGCATGACTTGAAACCAAATCTAGGTTATTGGATGTATAGTATAAATTAAATTTGTATTTAATTTGATTGAATATGAATTTAATTATGAGAAATAAATTAATGGAGATTAATTAATTAATTAATTCTGTTTGATATAAATTGATTTAAAGAGGAGAAATTATAATTTTGGGTTGAGAACTCAAATTAAAAAGTAAGGGCAAATTGGTCTTTTCACATGGTGATATGTGGCACTATGAGATGGTGACACGTAGCACCATGAGATGGTGACACATGGCACCATATGATATTGCCACTTGTCTTCCTATGATGGAAGACCACATATCATGATTAAAATGGAGCTTGACACTTTGCTTCATAGGATTAAATCAAATAATAACAAGATAAGATCTTGTGATGACATGTGGCAAGGGAGTTAGGGTTTGACCTAAGTATATAAAGAAAAGTTATAAAGAAAAATGTCACACCTTATCCCTGGTAAGGCATGACATGCCGTAGCATACCTAATGAATTACCGAACTCCACCTATCGATAACCCATTAGTTATGCTACAAAGGATTTTAAAACAACTCATAGCTTTTTATCTTATCAATTCTTTTGCGGAAAACTACAAGAGAATCGATAAAATTCCATGTAAACATTCATTGGAAATAATGATAGAATAAATACTGCAAAAGTTACATTTTCATAAGTCTCAAAGTAAAATGCAAAATAGTTACAACTCAAAATGTGATAGCAATGCAATGCCTTTAAATACAAACTGCTCAATGTTCGTACATCCATACATATAGGTATAAAATACATCAAAAGGAAATTACAGGGGTATACCTACTATATATACCCACAATCAAAACCAAAATGCTACTTTCAAGTTTCTCACTCAGCAGCCTTCTCCTTTCCCTTTCCTGCGATAGCATAAATAAGCTATCGCTGAGTATATCACTCAATGGTGCACAACTAATAATTTTAAAACTTAAAATAAAGTAAAACTTGTCAAGGCATAATAAATCACATCCTTCTTAAGCATGAAAACATCACAATAGTTCATAAGAGCCATTTATTGGACTAGCATTTCAAATGAGAAATCACACTTCATAAATCACAATTCACAAAGTATTACTGTTGCCAACATTAACACACAGTTCAGGCCATGACACAAAATTTCACGATCAGTGTCATGTTGTACACCACGACATAGCAATCTCAACATCACTAACTGTTATTAATGAGGGAAGGGTTAGCTAGCTAATGAGTACTCATGTAGTCTTACCCCACTAACCGTTATTAATGAGAGACATAATCAATATCAATTATCAACCCCAAGTAGCCGTTACTACTGGGGAGTTCCGAAAGGGGCTGTCATGCTAACTGTGGTTTCAAAATAGTTTCAAAAAATTTACCACTCAACAATCACATTTATAAACTAATAAACACATTGAAATTCATCATAATATCCATATAAAGGTGGCAACACCCAAATTTCTCAAATGCAAGAGAAAAATCATATTTCAGTCAAAGTAAACTTGTTCAAAGCAAACTCATTCAAATAAACACATTCCAAACAATTTACAAGTTTAAAAACGAAGAAAAGGTTAGTTGTGCACAAACCTTCAATGCTCTCCTTTCTCTTTACTCACTATTCCTTGTCCATCCCAACCTCTTTCTCCACTGAAAATACACAAATAGAATGTCTCAATATGCATCTTAATTGCTGCCAAGAACTCATTACATGAATGTTTAATGTATCCCAAGTTAGCTTTGCAAATTTTAGAAAATTTTGGTTTTCTAGCAGCTTGGTGCCCCAATTTTTGAACCCAATTTTTACCTAGTTTCGATCATAATTTGATGAGGTGTTCTTCATGAAAATTGTTCATCTGGGTCTTAACTTTATTTTCCTTTTTGAATCGCCTAATTTGGAGCGTGTAGCTTAAGTTATGACCAAAACACGGTTATTGTTTACGTTATTATTCACCCTACAGTTTCAGTTTTTGCAGATTTAACGATCCAACTTCGTTTAGCAATTTGATCAAGTTAAGTCCATAATTTGGTCTAAT
Organism: Hevea brasiliensis; assembly: GCF_030052815.1. Classification (NCBI taxonomy): domain Eukaryota; kingdom Viridiplantae; phylum Streptophyta; class Magnoliopsida; order Malpighiales; family Euphorbiaceae; genus Hevea; species Hevea brasiliensis. The sequence goes on along the minus strand of NW_026614695.1, from coordinate 1,149,815 downwards.
GTTCTTCATACGAAATGTTCTACTATGTCTTAGGTTTCCATTGGTTCAAGAATCTCCTAAATTAAAGTTTTCTAGAGAGAGTTATGGCCATGCAAAGTTTACTGTTCATATAGTAAATCTACAGGTTTCTAGATTTCTGTAGATTTAGTGATTCAACTTTGCTTAGCAATTTAATTGGGTTAAGTCCATAATTTGGCCTTAAGTTCCCCATGTGAAATGTTCTACTATGTTTTAAGTTTCTATCAGTTCAAGAATCACCTAAATCGGAGTTTTCTAGAGAGAGTTATGGCCATGCAAAGTTTACTGTTCAAATGGTAATCTACAGGTTTCCAAATTTCTATCTCCAAGTTCAAGCCAAGTTTTAGGCAATTGCTGGGCAGTTTCTAGGTTGGGTATCTTCATGAAAATTCTAGCCCTATGTCTTAAGTTTCATTTCCAATTAGTTTCACACTAATTGGAGTTGTATAGCTCAATTTATGGGCTGTCAAACACACTGAACTTAGTGTGCAAAATTCTGCCCTAGGTTCAAATTTTCATTTCTTCATTTACTCTCACTAACCAACCTCAATTCACATTTAATTTACCCAAAATGACTATAATTTAACATTGACACATCAATGGCACTTCCTAGTACAAACCCCATAATTTTCAAATACCAAAGTTTATAATTTTCCCTAATCCTACTGTTTCATTACTTCTATTCATCAACCCAATGTCAATTCAAACTAAATAAACCTCAAATGATCATAATTTAACACTACACACACCAATTTCACTCTCTAGCACTCAAGCTCCAATTTTCCCATGAATCCTAATCTCCCATAATTAAATTTATACACATTTCATGCAATTTCTTTACTCTAATCATGCATACTACTTCAACTAAGCTTGATTTTATCATCATTTTCATTAAAATACATCAAACCCTAATTTTCTCCAATTTGGCCAAAACCCTAGTTTAGGTTCCATGCATGTTTCCTTTCAATTTCTCATAAAATTTCATCATAAGTTAACTTCATTCAAAGCTTATACAACTAATGTAACATGAGAAGAAACTTACCTTAAGTGATTTCTTTCCAACTTCAATTTTTCTTTCAATTTCTCTTGCTCTACTTGCTCCAATGCCTCAATCAAAGTTATCTTTGATATTTTCTTTTAGTGGGTTATGGGATTTATGAAGGGAATTCAAGTGAATCAAGACTTAAAAGGGAAAACAATGGTGGAAGAAGATAGGAGAAGAAGAGAAAAGAAGAGAGAGGGAGAGGGAAGATGGGTGGCGGCATGAAAGAAGGGAGAGAAGGAAATTTGTTTTCTTTTCTACTTATTTTTTCCTTTTTAATTCATTTAACGAGTTGTCCAAAGCCCATTGGTCCCTTAAATTTTAATTAGGTCAAAAAAATGGAATTTATATTCTAGATTTTTGCCTTTTTTATTTTCTTTTCACTTTTACTCTAATTTTTCCCTCAATATTTCTTCATAATTCAATATTTTATTTTCATTTAATTAAATTGACATTTTGGTCAAAAATCAACTCTTAAAGTGAATTGACCAAAATGCCCCTTATAGGGTCATAATCCCTCTTTTACAATATACCCGGTGAATCCTTATATTTTTGGGTCACTTGAATTTTTATTGTGTCTATCTCAATTAATTTTCTATTTATTTTTTGTCCTCAAGGTGTCTTTGAATAGTACTAGTCACGGACCAAAATTGGTACTATTCATAACTCGGAGGTTCGGGTGTTATAATTCTCCCCTCCTTAAAAATAAATTTCATTCTCGAAATTTACCTGGTCTCAATCTCTGAATAGCTGTGGGTGTTGTCTCCTCATGTCCTCCTCACGCTCCCATGTAGCCTCTTGGCCTGAATGATGGTTCCACAACACTTTGACTAGAGGTATCTGTTTGTTCCTCAGCTGTTTTACCTCATATGCCAAGATCTTTATGGGCTCTTCATCATATGTCAGGTCTGGATTCACTTCAATCTCCTCTACTGGCAAAATGTGAGAGGGGTCTGATCTGTACCTCCTCAACATAGAGACATGGAAGATATTGTGAATCTTTTCCAACTCCGAAGGCAATGCAAGTCTATATGCCAATGGACCCACTCTTTCCAGAACCTCATACGGCCCAATGAAGTGAGGACTTAGTTTCCCCTTTCTACCAAACCTCATGATCCTCTTCCACGGGGAAACTTTCATGAACACCTTGTCACCCACACTGTACTGAATATCTCTTCTTTTTAGGTCAATGTACGACTTCTGTCTATCTATTGTAACTTTGAGTCTGTCTATAATGAGCTTAACCTTTTCTTCCGTCTGCTGCACTAATTCTAGGCCAATCAACTTCCTCTCGCTCACTTCATCCCAACACAAAGGAGTTCTACACTTTTTGCCATAAAGTGCTTCATATGGAGGCATCCCAATGCTTGACTGATAACTGTTATTGTAGGCAAATTCAATTAATGGCAAGTGTGTGTCCCAGCTCCCTTCAAACTCAATCACACAAGCCCGAAGCATATCCTCCAAAATCTGAATGATCCTTTCAGACTGGCCGTCTGTCTGTGGATGGAATGCTGTACTGAAGTTCAATCTAGTCCCTAGGGCTTTTTGGAGACTACCCCAGAATCTAGAAGTGAACCTAGGATCTCTATCAGACACAATAGACATTAGCACTCCATGTAACCTCACCACTTCATCAATGTACAGTTTAGCCAATCTTTCAAGGCTGTAATCCATTCTCACTGGCAAAAAGTGTGCAGACTTGGTCAATCTATCAACAATAACCCAAACTGCATCATGATTCTTTTGTGTACGTGGAAATCCTATCACAAAATCCATAGTGATTCTTTCCCATTTCCACTCGGGAATTGGCAATAGCTGTAGCAACCCTGCAGGCACTTGGTGTTCTGCCTTTATTTGCTGACAAGTTAGGCATTTAGCAACAAATTCTGCAATGTTTTTCTTCATTCCTCTCCACCAATAGTGCTCTTTCACACCTTTGTACATTTTGGTTCCACTAGGGTGCATTGCAAAAGGTGAATCATGTGCTTCCTTTAAAATGGTCTGCCTCAGTTCAACATTCTCAGGAACGCACATTCTGCCCTTATATAATAACAAGCCCTCATCATTTACTGATAATTCTAGTTTCTTTCCATCCCGAGCCTCTTCCATCAACTTCACATACTTATCCTCCTTCTATGCAACTATTTTAATTTGTTCTGCCAACATTGGCTTCACTTGCCAAGTAGCTACCATCTGCCCATCTTCATTAATCTCCAAATTAGCATGCAATGCCTTTAACTCATGCGCCATGGACAATGGAGAAACCCTCAAACCAGCCATAGTCTTGCGACTTAAAGTATCAGCTACAACATTAGCTTTTCCAAGCTGATAGTCTATCAAACAATCATAATCTTTTATCAGCTCTAACCATCTCCTCTGCCTCAAATTTAATTCCTTTTGTGTGCCCAAGTACTTCAAACTTTTATGATCTATGTATATATAACATCTCTCCTCATACAAGTAATGTCTCCAGATCTTCAAGGCAAAGACAATGGCTGCCAGCTCCAAGTCATACGTTGGATAATTCCTCTCATGCGGTTTAAGCTGGATTGAAGCATAGGCAATGACATTCCTATCTTGCATCAACACATAGCCCAATCCATTATGAGAAGCATCACTATATATGATATACTCCTTACTCAAAGTGGGCAAGGTTAAGACTGGAGCTTCAGTTAAACGCCTCTTTAACTCATCAAAACTTTCCTGGCACCGATTAGTCCACTGAAATTTTACATCCTTCCTAAGTAGCTTAGTCAGTGGAGATGCTAGCATGGAGAATCCCTTCACAAACCTTCGGTAATACCTGGCCAAACCAAGGAAACTCTGAACTTCTGTGACATTTCTAGGTGGCTTCCAATTAAGAACGGCTTCTACTTTGCTAGGATCCACCTGGATACCCTCTGCAGATACAATATGCCCCAAAAATGTAATCTCCTTTAGCCAAAACTCACATTTTGATAGTTTGGTATACAACTGCTTCTCCCTCAAAGTCTGCAATACTATCCTCAAGTGCTTGTCGTGTTCCTCTGCATTCTTTGAGTACACCAAAATATCATAAATGAACACCACAACAAACCGGTCCAAATATGGCCTGAAGATAATGTTCATCAGGCCCATAAAAGTAGCTGGAGCATTAGTTAACCCGAATGGCATTACCAAGAACTCATAATGGCCATACCGAGTCCTAAAGGCAGTTTTAGGATTACTTTGCTCCTGCACCCTCAACTGGTAGTAGCCCGATCTCAAGTCAATTTTGGAGAATATAGTTGCATCCTTCAACTAATCAAACAAATCATCGATCCGTGGTAGAGGATATCTATTCTTTATGGTCACCTTATTCAACTGTCTGTAGTCTATGCATAGGCGAAGAGTACCATCCTTCTTCTTCACAAATAATACTAGTGCTCCCCAAGATGACACGCTAGGGCAGATGAAACCCTTATCTAACAATTCCTGCAATTGCACCTTCAACTCTTTCAACTCAGCAGGTGCCATCCTATAAGGAGTGATGGAGATTGGCTCCACACTAAGCATAGTCTCAATTTCAAATTGCACTTCTCTTTCCGGAGGCAATCTCGGCAATTCTTTCAGAAAGACATCCGGAAAATCCCATGCCGTAGGAATATCTTTAAGATCTGGACTCCCCACCTAGGTGTCTATCACATGAGCTAGATAAGCTTCACATCCCTTTCTAATCATCTTTCTAGCAAGTGTAGCTAAAATGATGTTGGATGGCAATAACTGCCTCTCCCTGTGTATCACTACGTCTGCATACTCGGGAAGAACAAAAGTCACTGTCTTCAGTCTATAGTCGATTATGGCATGATGCCTGGCTAACCAATCCATGCCCAAGATGATATCATAATCTCATAAGGGCATGTCAATTAAGTCTGACAGGAATGTATGTCCTTGGATCACCAAAGGACAATCCTTATACAATTTGTTCACCCTAACCTCTTGCCCTAAGGAACTAGTCACTAGCACATCATAATCCATTTTCAAGCAAGGAATGGCAACAGAACATGCAATACTGGCACTAGCATAAGAATGTGTAGAACCAGGGTTAAACAGCACATATACATCTCTACCAAAGATGGAGAAAGTACCAACCACAACATCTGATGTCTCAACTTCCTCCCTTTGGCGCATGGTGTACACCCTGGCTGATGCACCACTCTGCTCTGGTTGGCTCGCTGTGCCCTGGCTGCCAGAAGTGTTACCTCTACCCCTGCCTCTACCCTTACTAACTATTTATTGTCCTCTGGAAGCAGAACCTTGAACAGATCCCTAAGTGGTGGTAGGTGGCCCAGACCTGCGAGCACTAGTGCAATCTCTAGCAAAATGCCCCCCTTCCACCCCAATTGTAACAGGCTCCTATGGCCTTATAAAATACTCCTCCATGAGTCCTGCCACAAGTCTCACAAGCACGGGTAGGAAAGGAACCCCTAGATGTCTGCTATCCAGATCTAGGTGGCCTCTGCCCTGAGAATCTTCCCCTACTAGATCCTCTGTTACTTGGTCCCCCAAAGCTCTTCCTCTTACCCGAATTGTTACTTGGACTCTGACCTGTAGGCTTACTACTCTTCTCTTTTTTAGTGGTTACCTTCTCAGATGCCCCTTCTAGTTCTATCCTTTCTGATTTAAGGGTCTGTGATATCAACCCAGAGAAGTTGTCATGTCGAAACCCAACCACTTGCAATCTCAAACTAGGCCTCAAACCGGCCTCAAACCGTTTGCATCTGTCTCTACTGGTAATGAGTAAGCTTCCAGCATAGTGGCTGAGGCGGGAAAAGTCTTTCTCATACTCGGCTACAGTCCTATTCCCTTGCTTCAAACTGAGAAACTCCTGTAGCTTCATATCTACATATGTGTCAGGAACATACTTCTGTCTAAATTCTCTGAGAAAGTCATCCCATGTTAACACAGGGGGCTCAACCAAATTATGAGGAATGGTCTTCCATCACTCATATACATCTCATGTAGTAGAGAGACCGAGTATTTGAACTTCAAATCATCGGTGCAGTGCAGTTTCTTGAATACTCTCTCCATCCGTTCTAACCATTGCTCAGCTTTCAATGGGTCCACTGTACCCTTGAACTCTGTTGCCCCATACTTCATTAACTTGTCATATTGTCTGGCTGGGGATGGTGGTTGCACTATAAGTGCTTGCACAAGAGCTTGGACTGGTATATTGCCAGCCATTTGCTGAAATAGTGCAGCCATCTCTTGAGTGAATGGCAGAAAGCGCATGGGTGGGATGGGTACAGTAGATCCATCGGCATTCTGAGAAGTGGGCCTCCCCACACTCACTGCATCGATTGCTCTACTGTGTGATCCCCCTCTTCCATACTAAATCACAAAGAATTCTACTCCCTGGACAACCAACATAAGGAGATTTCCCTCCATTAGTCCATATTTATGATGTAATGCACTATATGTATCAATTAATGACAGTTGAGTAGTTGTACTTATCAAAAATTTTCAAACATGCAATTTCAAAACTTGTATAAAAACCAAAGCTCTGATACCACTAAAACATGTCACACCTTATCCCCGGTAAGGCATGACATGTTCCCGTAGCATACTTAATGAATTACCAAACTCCATCTACCGATAACCCATTAGTTATGCTACAAAGGATTTTAAAACAAATCATAGCTTTTTATCTTATCAATTCTTTTGCAGAAAACTGCATGAGAATAGTTAAAATTCTATGTAAACATTCATTGGAAATAATGATAGAATAAATATTGCAAAAGTTATATTTTCACAAGTCTCAAAGTAAAATACAAAATAATTACAACTCAAAATGTGATAACAATGCAATGCTTTTAAATACAAACTACTCAATGTCCGTACATCCATACATATAGGTACAAAATACATCAAAAGGAAATTACAGGGGTATACCTACGATATATACCCACAATCAAAACCAAAATGCTGCTTCCAAGTCTCTCACTCAGCAGCCTTCTCCTTTCCCTTTCCTGCGATAGCACAAATAAGCTATCGCTGAGTATATCACTCAGTGGTGCACAACTAATAATTTTAAAACTTAAAATAAAGTAAAACTTGTTAAGGCATAATAAATCATATCCTTCTTAAGCATGAAAACATCACAATAGTTCATAAGAGCCATTTATTGGAATAACATTTCAAATGAGAAATCACACTTCATAAATCACAACTCACAAAGCATTAGGGTTGCCAACATCAACACACAGTTCAGGCCATGACACAAAATTTCATGATCAGTGTCGTGTTGTACACCACGACAAAGCAATCTCAACCTCACTAACCGTTATTAATAAGGGATGGGCTAGCTAGCTAATGAGTACTCATGTAGTCTTAGCCCACTAACCATTATTAATGGGAGACATAATCAATATCAATTATCAACCCCAAGCAGCCGTTACTATTGGGGAGTTTCGAAAGGGACTGTCATGCTAACTGTGGTTTCAAAATAGTTTCAAAAAATTTCCTACTCAACAATCACATTTATAAACCATTAAACACATTTAAATTCATCATAATATCCATATAAAGGTGGCAACATCCAAATTTCTCAAATGCAAGAGAAAAACCATATTTCAGTCAAAGTAAACTTGTTCAAAGCAAACTCATTCAAATAAACATATTCCAAACAATTTACAAGTTTAAAAACGAAGAAAATGTTAGTTGTGCACAAACCTTCAATGCTCTCCTTTCTCTTTACTCACTATTCCTTGTCCGTGCCAACCTCTTTCTCTACTAAAAATACACAAATAGAATGTCTCAATACGCATCTTAATTGCTGCAAAGAACTCATTACATGAATGTCTAATGTATCCCAAGTTAGCTTTGCAAATTTTAGAAAATTTTGGTTTTCTGGCAGCTTGGTGCCCCAATCTTTGAACCCAATTTTTACCTAGTTTCGATCATAATTTGGTGAGGTGTTCTTCATGAAAATTGTTTATCTAGGTCTTAACTTTATTTTCCTTTTTGAATCGCCTAATTTGGAGCTGTGTCAAAATACAGTTATTGTTTACATTACTGTTCACCCTGCAATTTCAGTTCTAGCAGATTTAATGATCCAACTTCGTTCAGCAATTTGATCAAGTTAAGTCCATAATTTGGTCTAATGTTCTCCATACAAAATGTTATACTATGTCTTAGGTTTCCATCAGTTCAAGAATCACCTAAATTTAAGTTTTCTAGAGAGAGTTATGGCCATGCAAAATTTACTGTTCATATGGTAAATCTGCAGGTTTCCAGATTTCTACAGATTTAGTGATTCAAATTTGCTTAGCAATTTGATTAGGTTAAGTCCATAATTTGGCCTTAAGTTCTTCATATGAAATGTTCTAGTATGTTTTAAGTTTCTATCGGTTCAAGAATCACCTAAATCGGAGTTTTCTAGAGAGAGTTATGGCCATGCAAATTTTACTGTTCATATGATAAATCTGTAGGTTTCCAGATTTCTGTCTCCAAGTTCAAGCCAAGTTTTAGGCAATTGCTAGGCAGTTTCTAGGTTGGGTCTCTCCATGAAAATTCTAGCCCTATGTCTTAAGTTTAATTTCCAATTGGTTTCACCCTAATTGGAGTTGTTTAGCTCAATTTATGGGCTGTCAAACCCACTGAACTCAGTGTACAAAATTCTGCCCTAGGTTCAAATTTTCATTTCTTCAATTACTCCCACTAACCAACCTCAATTCACATTTAATTTACCCAAAATGGCTATAATTTAACATTGACACATCAGTGGCACTTCCTAGCACAAACCCCACAATTTTCAAATACCAAAGTTTATAATTTTCCCTAATCCTACCATTTTATTACATCCATTCATCAACCCAATGTCAATTCAAACTAAATAAACCTCAAATGATCATAATTTAACACTACACACACCAATTTCACTCTCTACCACCCAAGCTCCAATTTTCCCATGAACCTTAATCTCCCATAATTAAATTTATACACATTTCATGCAATTTCTTTACTCTAATCATGCATACTACTTCAACTAAGCTTGATTTCATCATCATTTTCATTAAAATACATCAAACCGTAATTTTCTTATATTTGGCCAAAACCCTAGTTTAGGTTCCATGCATGTTTCCTTTCAATTTCTCATGAAATTTCATCATAAGTTAACTTCATTCAAAGCTTATACAACTAATCTAACATGAGAAGAAACTTACCTCAAGTGATTTCTTTCTAACTTTAATTTTTCTTCCAATTTCTCTTGCTCTACTTGCTCCAATGCCTCAATCAAAGTTATCTTTGATATTTTCTTTTAATGGGTTATGGGATGTATGAAGGGAATTCAAGTGAATCAAGACTTGAAAGGGAAAATAATGGTGGAAGAAGATAGGAGAAGAAGAGAAAAGAAGAGAGAGGGAGAGGGAAGATGGGCGGTGGCATGGAAGAAGGGAGAGAAGAAAATTTGTTTTCTTTTATAATTATTTATTCCTTTTTAATTCATTTAATGAGTTGTCCAAAGCCCATTGGTCCCTTAAATTTTAATTAGCATTAAAATTATTTGCATGATGGCATCAACTTAACTAATGCAAGATAAATCAATAATGGATGTGCCTGAGATTTTGAGCATTAGGGGCTAAATAAATGATTGAACCTCACATGAGATGTGATGGGCAAGGTGTAACATCCCCACTGTACATATTCTGTACGTTCTATTGTTCCAGTGGCCAAATATCAGTCTAGGCAAGTCAAGATGTCTGAAACTACACTTCGGTGATAGTGAACAGACATATAATGATGAATTAAATAAAAATAAAATACAAGAAAAATCAAAGAAAAATGAAAGAGAGAAAATGAAGCTAAGTTAAACGAGCCGGCACCGCAGCGATGGGTGACCGCACCAGAAAGGCCGTTGCAAATCCCAGGACCGCGGGGAACCCTCGGAATTAAATTTCTAGACATAAGTAAAGGTTTATTGAAATGTAATTGAAACTAGAAATATGAAAGAAAAATTAATAAATTAGTACAAAGAAAAACAAAAAATCGAGAAACAGACAAAAATTGGTGTTACCGAAAAATCGGGAATATAACCCGAAGTGGGGCATTTTGGTCATTTAACACCTAGAGTTGCCTTTTGACCTCAATGTCCATTAAAAATAAATGATATTGCACTTAGGAAATGTGATGAAAAATTAAAATGGGATACAATATGTAAATAGTAAAAGAATTGAGCTAAATGTGCAAATAATGGAACTTAGTATAATTAACCATTAAACTATTGTTAAGTGCCCCACTAATTCAGAAACTTGGACACCTATATAAGCCTTGGGATAGCTGAATCATCATCTTCAACCTTGTTCCATAAACCAGCTGAAACTCTCACCCTGTAAACCACCATTGCCTCCCCACATGCAACCTTCATTGGTGCATGATCAAGCCACCATTTCCACTTGGTTCCTTCATTAAAGCTTGCCTACTTACCTTGGGGAAGATATTAGCAACAATAAAAACAAGATTTGGTGAAGTTTTGATAAGCTTCAAAAGTGGTAAGTGTTCAAAACCTCTCCCTTGCTTTAGTAAACCTTGTGTTTAGGCTGAGGTGAGTATTTTGGTGAAGAGAAATGAAGAGAATAGTGAGATATGTAACTGTCCATTTTCGACAGCCATGAATATTTTTCATATTTGAGTTTTTCTTACCTCTAATGGATGGGAATTAAGGTTGATTAACTCAAATGGAAGATGTAGTAAGTTAAAATCTAAGTATGTGCATGTAGTGCTTGAATTAAGGGTGTGAAATGGAACCTTGATGCTTTGGCAAACTGCCATGTTTGGCAGCCCATAATATCATGAATTTATGTGTGTGAATATGAAGTTTATTAATGAAATATGATAGTATTAAATTGAGGATAGCATGTGTAATTGATATTGAAGTATGAGTATATGGAAGTGTATGTGTAATATTGATATTGAGATATGTTGAATTTTGGTAGAAGTGAATGTTGAACTTGAATGGTGAATTGTGTGCATTGAGCACTTGAGTGTTCTACCCAATATGCTTGCTGGAATTGTGTACAATATATATATGGAAGTGCCATTGATTGACTATTGAAGTAATGAGGAGGAGAAGAAATATCAAATTGGAAGTGTAAGTGTCTGGTGCAGGTTGTGTATTGATGGCAGTACTTAAATTAGGTCATAAGTGCTAAATTATGGACCCAATTGGTATGAGGCCAATGGGGAGTGAAACTAGACACCAAATAGGCCAACTTTCATGTAGAAATATTGCCAAAATTCTGCCTAGAAACTGACCTTAAAAATGACCAAATCTGGAATGGCAACCTTGCAACCCATATTTTTGACCATCTGAATAGTAATCATTAGGATGACCATAACTCACTCAAAACAGGTCCAATTGACCTGAAATTTTTACCATGGATAGCTTAGACATAGAGCTACAATTCTTGTGGAGACACCAAAGCCTAGAAATGACCAGAACCAAGTCAAATGGCTTGCACAAATTCGGGTACCAAAACTGCTAGAACTAAAAGTGACCTAAAATTGACCAAATTTTGCACTAAAGGTGCAATCTGTCCAGCTTTAGTAAATTGACCATATCTTGATCTATACAACTCAGAATGACCTGAAATTTTGCCCCGAGTGCAATAAGACATAGAGCTACAATTTTGCTTCTTTGACTAGAAGCTAAAAACCAAGAGAAATAGGACTTTAAGCTAGACCAATCTAGCACACCAAAAATTGAGAATTTGACATTTACATATAATGATGCTTGAAGCAATTTAGCAATGAATGCCAACTTATAAAAATGGTAAATTGCACTATATTGGCAGCATATTGAATGACAATATGTGACATGTTGATGCTAGAAACAACTTATCCATAGTACCTAAAAAGGTCAACATATGCATTGACTTATGAATTACATAATAGCTAGTAAACTCAAAAAAATTGATGAATTAAACAATTAATTTATAAAGTGTCCTAGTTTGCCTAGTTGACTAGTTTGGATAGGTTGGCATGCCAATAGGATTCTGACAGTTGTTCTGTAAATGGCTTCATGCCATACTGTGTTTTTACGATTTATTATGCCGCACTGTGACTTTAATAGCCTGCGGCTATACATATTGTGTATTTATTCTTGGCTTATCGCCAGATTGACTATATGGCTTTTTAGCCACACTATTTGCACACTGGGAGACACTTTGTGACCGATGGTGTGACGGCCTGAGGTACTAGGTACCCAATGCCAGTATATCCGTTTATCTAGTCTGGTCAGTATATAGGCTACACGGGCAGTTAATTTAAGCACTATTAAATTCAAATAGTTAAATCTAGTCTTCTGACATACAGCACCACTAAAATTAGCAAATATTGAAATGTTGGCAAATAAAAGTAGAATTAACAATTGTAAAGAATACCGATATCATAAATTCATTTACTTTATTTTAGTGTATATTTCTTTATATTTGGCACCACTAAGCAAAATTGCTTAGCGCGTTGCTTTTGTAACGCGTAGGTATTGGAGACACAGTGGGAGCCCAATGGACCTACAGTGGGTGAGACATCGGATCTACATAGGAGTCGAGTCATACGACCTTGCATTGCATACATGGTAGGACTTAGGATATCTTGTATTTTGTACTTTTATTGTATTTTTGAAATTCGGCCCTGTATTTTGTAATGTTATGAAAGCTCTAAAGTTTGTAATATTTTGTACATATTAAATAAAATGGATTTTCTGGATATATTTAAATTATTATGGACTGTATTATGGAACTGTTTAATGACTGTAAAAGTCTATTGAGTTTACTGAGAAATAGAGACTGTGAAATATTTGAGATTTTGATATTATCATATTAAACTGTTTTCAACAGGTTTGGAAGAATGATTTATGCAAAATCTGACGGCACCTTACCAAATTTTTATTATCATTTTTGAAACACTGATTTTATTAAAGTATGAAAATAGTATCACCATGATATGAATATTACATAAAAGACTTCTTAAAATCAAATTGAGTTTAGGAAATGAAATAATCACAGAATAGGTGTTCCGGCACGCCGTGTAGCATGCCTTGCTCGGCTATACTGTAGACGGGTGAGGGGTGTTACATTTAGTGGTATCGGAGCATGGTTTAGGCGTTTCTAGACCTAGATAGTTTGCATATGATGTATTGCATTGTAAGTGTTAAGATGACTCTAATGCAGACCTTTTGATTTATTATTTTGATCAAAATATGGACTCCACATCGCAGAGAGCGGTCAATGAGGAAGTGGAAAGTCATGCTCCATCTATGTCTGAACCAAGAGATAGGAGGGAACCTGCTCCACCAGTACCAGGTGCACCAGCCACATTTCAGCAAATGGCTGAGTTCTTTAGACAGATGGCAGGAGTTATGCCACCACCACCACCTCCACATCAAAAATCTCATATGGAGAGACTCAAGAAGTTTGAAGCAGTGGATTTTTTGGGCAAAAGGGAAGATGATTCTGTCCCAGCTAAAAACTGGTTGGACAGAACTAGAAGAGTCTTGAAACAACTTCATTGTACTCCAGAGCAGAATTTGGAAGCTGCTGTATCACTACTGCAAGATGATGCATACCAATGGTGGGATACAGTGACTAGTGAGGTGCCACAAGAACAAATAACTTAGGATTTCTTTCTCATTGAGTTCAGAAAGAAGTATGTGGGCAGTGTATACTTGGAAGAGAAGAGAAGGGAGTTTATTACCTTACACCAGAGACAGCTGACAGTGGTTGAATATGAAAGAGAATTTGTCAGACTGAGCCGTTATGGGCATGAAATAGTCCCAAATTAGGTAGAGAGATGCAAGATAATGATTACAACCTTAGGGATTATAGAGTTTGCCAAGTTAGTGGAAGACGCACTGAAGGTTGAAAAAGTTAGAATGAATGAGTAGAACAGAAGGGACAGACAGCAGAAAAGAGGTCAGGGTCAGACCAGTGCATCTTCTGCCCTTAGTAAGAAATTCAGAGGTTCGCCTACTCAGAGTTTCAGTAGAGCACCAAGTCAGGGCCAGTCACAGAGGCCCAAATCTCAGTTTGCACCGACGAGAGGCCAGTCCACCCCTTCAGTGGCTAGCTCTCCAGGGACAGGGTACAAGGGACCAGCCCCAACAGTATCTGTTGCTTGCCCACATTGCCAAAAATGGCATAAGGGTGAATGTTGGAGGATGATAGGTGCTTGTTTACGGTGTGGATCTACAGACCACCTAGTCCGAGATTGTCCTCGCAGAACTGCTACATCCACTCCAGTATCAATTGTTAGGCCTGCCCCTCCAGCTCCAAGGGGTAGAAAGCCAGGTGAGGCTGAGGCAGCCGGTACTTCACAGAAACCTATGTCAGAGTCTGTGGAGAGAGCAGAAGGCAGAAAACCAACCAGAGCCTATGCTATAAGGGCACAGGAGGAACAAGATGCTCCAGATGTCATCAAGGGTACGTTCCTCCTCTATAATACTTTTGTGCATGCATTAGTGGATCCTGGATCTACTCATTCATATATTTGTATCAAGCTGCCCGTAGAAAAGGGAATACCAGTAGAGGAAAGTGACCAAGACATCCTGGTCACAAATCTGCTAGGCCACAGTGTGGTAGTAAACAAGGTGTATAAGGGCTGTCCATTGAAGATTCAAGGGAAAGAGTTCTCAGCAGACTTAATCGAACTGCCTTTCCATGAGTTTGATGTGATTTTGGGAATGGACTGGTTATCCCATTATCAGGCAATAGTAGATTGTAAATTGAGGAGAATCTCTCTGAAAACTACTGAGAACGAAGAAATAACAGTTGTGGGTGAAAGGACAAATTTCTTATCCAATGTCATCTCAGCTACAGTTGCAAGGAGATTGTTGAGAAAAGGGTGTGAAGCCTATCTGGCACACGTGGTTGACACTAGGCAGGGTAAACTTAACTTGTCTGACATACCCACAGTAAGGGATTTCTCTGAGGTATTTCCTAAGGAATTGCCTAGTTTACCACTAGAAAGGGAAGTTGAATTTGCTATTGAGATTATGCCGGGTACATCTCCAATTTCAATTGCTCCATATACGATGGCACCTGCTGAATTGAAAGAGTTAAAAATCCAGCTGCAAGAATTACTAGACAAGGGGTTCATACGCCCCAGTGTGTCACTGTGGGGAGCTCCGATACTGTTTGTAAAGAAGAAAAATGGGACACTGAGGTTATGTGTTGATTACCGGTAGTTAAACAGAGTAACGGTGAAGAACAAGTATTCGTTGCCTAGAATTGACGATCTGTTTGATCAGTTGAAGGGAGCCAGTGTGTTTTCTAAGATTGATCTCAGATCATGGTATCATTAGCTAAGGGTTAAGGATACAGATGTGCCTAAGACTGCATTCAAAACTCGGTATGGGCATTATGAATTCCTGGTTAACAAACGCTCCAGCAACATTCATGGACTTTATGAACCACGTCTTCCATCCATACTTAGATCGGTTCGTAGTGGTCTTCATTGATGACATCCTGGAGTATTCCAAGGATAAAGCAGAACATGATGAGCATTTGAGAATTGTTCTGCAGACTCTAAAAGAGAAGAAACTGTATGCTAAATTGTCCAAGTGTGAATTCTGGTTGAATGAGATTGCATTCCTTGGACATGTAGTATCAGCTGAAGGGATTAGAGTGGATCCCAAGAAAATTGAAGCAGTGATGGAATGGAAGCCTCCCAGAAATACAACTAAGATCAGAAGTTTCTTGGGGTTAGCTGGATATTATAGAAGATTTGTAAAGGGATTTTCCCTGATAGCTACTCTAATGACCAAATTACTACACAAGAATGAAATTTGATTGGAATGACAAGTGTCAAACCAGTTTTGAGAGGCTAAAGTCTATGTTGACAGAGGCACCAGTGTTAACATAGCCAGTGTCGGGAAAAGACTTTGTAGTCTACAGTGATGCCTCACATAATGGGTTAGGGTGTGTACTCATGCAAGAAGGGAAAGTGGTCGCATATGCTTCCAGGCAGTTAAGGCCACATGAAAAGAATTACCTCACTCATGATTTGGAGTTAGTAGCAATTATCTTCGCATTGAAGATACGAAGACATTACTTGTATGGAGAAAAATGATACATATATACAGACCATAAGAGTCTAAAGTATCTGCCAACCCAGAAGGAACTTAATTTGAGACAGATGCGATGGATTGAATTCCTGAAAGATTATGATTGTGTGATTGACTATCACCCTAGGAAGGCAAATGTAGTCGCTGATGCTTTAAGCAGAAAATCTATTGTAGCATTAAGATCTCTGAATGCCCAACTGTCCTTAACTCACGATGGAGTTATTTTGGCTGAGTTGCAAGTGAAGCCGAATCTGTTACAACAGATACAGGATGGGCAGAAGACAGATGAGAAATTAATGGCTGTTATGGGCAAAATCACTGAGGGGAAGGAAATTGAATATGAAGTGAAAGAAAATAGGTGCCTGTACTATCAAGAAAGAGTATGTGTACCAAATGATAAAGAGTTAAAAACCAGTATTCTGAAAGAAGCACATAACAGTGTGTATACTATGCACCCAGGAAGCACAAAAATGTACCATGACCTAAAACTTCGATACTAGTGGCCGGGTATGAAGAAGGACATAGCTGACTATGTAACTAGATGTTTGACATGTCAGCAAGTCAAAACAGAACATCAAGTTCCATCAGGTTTGTTACAGCCCATAAACATACTTGCATGGAAATGGGACCGAGTCACAATGGACTTTGTCAATGGTCTACCTCTCACTCAGAAGAAGCATGATGCAGCATGGTTGATTGTGGATAGGTTGACCAAATCAGCACATTTTCTGCCAGTCAAAACTGACTACTCACTGGAAAAACTAGTAGAATTGTATATCAGTGAGATAGTTAGACTACATGGAATTCCACTTTCCATTATATCTGATAGAGACCCAAGGTTTACATCTAGATTTTGGAAGAAATTACAAGAATCCTTGGGCACACAACTCCATTTTAGTACGGCTTTTCATCCTCAGACGGATGGACAGTTAGAAAGAATATTCCAGGTAAATTCTAAAACTCATTGAGTTATTGTAAACAATAATTGAACTGATAATGATAATAATAACCGAACATATGTGATAGGTCCTCGAGGATATGCTAAGAAGTTGTGTTATTGAGTTTGAGGGAAGTTGGGATAGATATCTTCCACTGGCAGAATTTGCATATAACAATAGCTATCAAGCTAGCATACAAATGGCACCCTATGAAGCACTGTATGGAAGAAAATGCAGAACACCTGTATGTTGGACTGAATTGGGTGAAGATAAGCTAGTGGGGCCAGACCTGATAAAACAGACAAAGGAAAAGGGGAAACTGATAAAGGCCAATTTGAAAGTTGCCTCAGACCGACATAAATCTTATGCTAACTTGAGGAGAAAGGACATTGAGTATGAAGTTGGCGAGAAGGTATTTCTCAAAGTATCACCGTGGAAGAAAGTGCTGAGATTTCGGAAAAAGGGAAAATTAAGCCCTAGGTTCATTGGCCCATATGAAGTTATTGAACGTGTGGGACCAGTAGCCTACAGATTAGCCTTACCACACGAAATTTGGACAAGATACATAATGTGTTCCATGTCTCGATGCTCGAGAAGATCTGAATCGAGATCCTTCACATGTTATCTTAGCAAAAGAAATTGTGGTACAACCTGACTTGACATATGAAGAAGAACTAATTAAAATCTTGGCACGAGAGGTAAAAGAGCTCAGAAACAAGACAATTCCACTAGTGAAAATCCTATGGAGACACCACAACACGGAAGAGGCAACATGAGAGAGCGAGGAGACATTGAGACAACAGTTCCCTCAGCTCTTCACATCAGGTAAATTTTGAGGACGAAATTTTTATTTATAGGGGAAGAGTTATAACATCTCCACTATATGTATTCTGTACGTTCTGTTACTCCAGTGGCCAAATATCAGTCCAGGCAAGTCAGAATGTCTGGAACTACACTTCGGTGATAGTGAACAGACATATAATGATGAATTAAATAAAAAAAATACAAGAAAAATCAAAGAAAAACGAAAGAGAGAAAATGAAGCTAAGTTAAACGAGCCGGCACCGCAGCGATGGGTGACCGCACCGGAAAGGCCGTTGCCGACCCCAGGACCACGGTGAACCCTCAAAATTAAATTTTAGGACATAAGTAAAGGTTTATTGAAATGTAATTGACACTAGAAATATCAAAGAAAAATTAATAAATTAGTATAAAGAAAAACAAAAAATATAGAAACAGATAAAAATCGGTGTTACCGAAAAATCAGGAATATAACCCGAAGTGGGGCATTTTGGTCATTTGATACCTAGAGTTGCCTTTTGACCTCAATGTCCATTAAAAATAAATGATATTGCACTTAGGAAATGTTATGAAAAATTAAAATGGGATACAATATGTAAATAGTAAAAGAATTGAGCTAAGTGTGCAAATAATGGAACTTAGTATAATTAACCATTAAGCCGAAACTCTCACCATGGAAACCACCATTACCGCCCCACATGCAACCTTCATTGGTGCATGATCAAGCCACCATTTCCACTTGGTTCCTTTATTAAAGCTTGCCTACTTACCTTGAGGAAGATATTAGCAACAAGAAAAACAATATTTGGTGAAGTTTTGATAAGCTTCAAAAGTGGTAAGTGTTCAAAATCTCTCCCTTGCTTTAGTAAATCTTGTGTTTAGGTTGAGGTGAGTATTTTGGTGAAGAGAAATGAAGAGAATAGTGAGATATGTAATTGTCCATTTTCGACAGCCATGAATATTTATTGTATTTGAGTTTTTCTTACCTCTAATGGATGGGAATTAAGGTTGATTAACTCAAATGGAAGATGTAGTAAGTTAAAATCTAAGTATGTGCTTGTAGTGCTTGAATTAAGGGTGTGAAATGGAACCTTGATGCTTTGGAAAACTACCATGTTTGGCAGCCCATGATATCATGAATTTGTGTTTAAGACTCAAAGGTTCCTGATCCCTTACCTCCAGAGGCCACTCAAGAGGAACTAGACACTTTGGACAAGTGGAAGGAGCATAATATGAGAGCCAAATGTTACATGCTTGCTTCTTTGACTAATGAGTTACAAAAGCAGCATGAAAATATGCAAAATGCAAGTGAGATCCTCCTTCACCCGCAAGAGTTGTATGGTGAGCATAGCAGGAATGCTAGGTATAAGATATCTAGACAGCTATTCAGCATACGGATGTTTGAGGGACAAAATGTAGGAGATCATGTCCACAAGATGATTCGGCTTATTGAGCAGCTGAAACATCTTAATTTTCACATGGATTTCCAACTGCAGACGAATCTGATCCTTCAGTCCCTGCCTGAGTCATTTGGGAATTTTGTGATAAATTTTCATATGACAAAGCAAGAGTGTACTTTGGCTGGGTTGCTTAACATGCTGGTTATTACCCAAAAGAATATGCCGGGAAATAAAGGAAAAGAGGTGGCTTTGATTGCATCTTCTTCTTCTGCTTGAAAGTCCAAAAAGAAAAAGGGCAATAAGAATAAGAATCCTCAAATTCTTGGACCGTCCAAGAAGATAGCCAAACAGAAGGGCAAGACTAAAGCTGACAAAGACAAGGAAAAGTGTTTCCACTGCCAGATGGATGGGCACTGGAAAAGGAACTGCCCAGAGTATCTTGCTTCTCTGAAGGATAAGGAGGATAGACCTTCAGAAGGTATGTATATGTCTTGTTATTTGGATTCTGATGATACTCATAGTTCATCTACAGCTTGGGTTTTAGATACTGGTGCTAGTTCTCACATTACTTTTGATATGCAGGAACTAGCAAGTAGTAGCAGCTTGCAATCATGAGATATTAGACTTCGGGTTGGCAATGGCTCAACTGTTGAAGCATTAGCTATAAGATCTAAATCTTTATACATGTATGGATATATTTTGTATATAAATAATATTTTATATGTACCTGATGCTTTTAAGAACATCATTTCTATATCTAGTTTGACTAGAAATGGCTATGAATTTCAGTTTACAAATGATATTTACAATATTTATTTTGGAAATAAATATGTTGGCTCGAGTTATATGCATGATGGACTTTATTATTTAGATAATAATGTTAAATACAAATCTAATGCAAGCAATCTAAATGAATGTAATGCCATGATGAAAATAAACTCAAGTTCAAAATATATTTGGCACTTAAGATTAGATCATGTTGCAGAAGATAGGATTGCAAAGCTGGAGAAAATGGGGATTTTATCCTCATTCGGTTCTGAACCTACTCCAACTTGTGAATCCTGCCTTGAAGGCAAAATGACAAGATCACCTTTTGTTGGACAAGGGCTAAGAGCTGAAAATATTTTGAAACTTATACATAGTGATGTATGTGGTCCATTTAAGGAAATGGCTAGAGGCGATTTTCATTACTTTATTACCTTTACTGATGATAAATTAAGGTTTGGATATTTGTATTTGATGAAATACAAACATGAATCCTTTGAAAAGTTCAAAGAATTTAAAAGTGAAGTAGAAAATTAAATAGGAAAAAGTATTAAAACTCTTCGATTAGATTGTGGAGGTGAATACTTAAGTACTGAATTTGATGAATACTTGAAAGAGCATGGCATTATCTCCCAGCTGACTTCTCCAGGAACGCCACAACTGAATGGTATATCTGAAAGGAGAAATCGTATCCTATTAGATGTGGTACGCAGTATGATGAGCTATACTGATATGCCAGTCACCTTTTGGGGATTTGCATTAGAATCTGCTTTGCATATTCTGAATAGGATTCCATCAAAATCATTCCCTTCCACACCTTATCAGATATGGCATAGAAAAAAATCAAGTCTTAAGCATGTTAAGATTTGGGGTTGTCCAGCTTATATTAAAAAGCTGAACACTGATAAATTAGAAACCAGATCAAAAAAAAGTCGATTTGTTGGATATCTAAAAGAAAGTTTTGGATATTATTTTTATTTGCCTACATCACAAAAGGTTGTGGTAAGCAGAGATGCCATATTTCTTGAACAACAGTTTATTCAAGAAGGTGGCAAAGGAAGGCAAATGAGTTAGAATTAGAGAATTCTAACTAACCAATTGTAACGCCCTCACTGTAGGTAGTTCGTACATTCTACTGTTCTGGCGACTAATGTCTGTTTGAACAGTCAGAATGTCTAAAACTGCACTTAAACTATAGTGAAGAGACCTAAATTGATGGAATAAATGTAAAGAAAATTTAATAAATATAGGAAATAATTTTGGGACCAAATTTAAGGTTTATTTAGGTAAAAATGACATTTAAGAAAATATAGAAAAAATTTAGAAAAAATAAAATAAAAGATAGAGAATTTATTAATTGGTACAAAAATAATAAAAATAACCCGATGAGCACCATGAAGGGCATTTTAGTCATTTCACCCCCATAGGTGAATTTTGACACTAATGACATAAAATAAAAATTAAAGTACAAAAATTATATATATATATATATATATAGCCACAAGAGATAAGAATTCACCAACCCGAGTCATCTTCTCTACTTCCTCTTCTCTTTTTCTTTTGGCTGGCATACATGCTCTCTTCTTCCACCATTTTCTTTCAAGCTTCAAGCTTGAAGTCCTCTCTATCCATCCACCAAAACCCATGGTCTCCTTCATTAAAAATTTAGCCCACATCATAAGGAAGCTCTGGGTACCCATAGGGAGAAGGAAAGTTAAAGTTTTGGGAAAATTTTCAAGTTGGGTCATAAGAGGTTAGTGCTTTTCTTCCTTCCTTCTTCTTTTAATACTTGAAAGTGACTTGACATAAGTGGAAATTTCAAGAAATTAACAAGAAATTCATGAACCCATGATGTCCCCAAATTTCGGCAACCATGAAATGTGTTGGGCTTTGATGTGTTCAAATGATGTAAATGAGTTTAAAGATGATGATTGATATGAGTATATGTATTAGAAGTGAAAGGGATTGAATTGATTGAGTTTGAAACTTGGGAATTAGGGTTTATGTACATGTTTTGGGGACTTTATGTAAATCCTTGAAATTGACTTGGTTGAGTTGAGATTGTTGCTTATAGAAGTGCTATGCATGCCAATTGAAGTAAGGAAGATGGACAAAAATGAAATTGGGAGTGCTTATTTTCTGTAGGTTTTGGGACTCAATGAGTCCAGCATGAGTTTTGAACCATAACTAAAATTATGTGACTCCAATTGATATGAGGCTAATTGGAGGTGAAACTAGACCCAAAATAACCCATTTTCTATGAAGAAACCATGCCCAAATTCTATCCAAAACTTAACCTAAACACTGCCCGAATCCGGACGACCCTGCACAAAACCTAGAAAATGACCAAATGAACAGTACATATTCATTTGGTCATAACTCCCTCTATACTAGTCCAAATGACCTAAATTTGATACAATTGGAAAGCTTAGATATAGGGCTACAATTTTCATGAAGACCACTAAACCCAGAAATGCCAAAAACCAAACCAAATTGCTGGCCCAATTTGGGTCACAAAACTGCGTAGAATTAGGTTGCCCAGAAACTGCTGGACATAGACTCACCCAACCAGTTTTTGCAAAATGGCCATAACTTGGTCTACAAGAACTCAAATGTAATGAAACCAGTGGCAAAATGTCCACAAGACATAGACCTACAAAATTGGTATTTTGACAAAAACCCATAAATTAAGAGAACTAGGTCAAATGGTTAGAACAATTCACAGTATCAAAACCTGGAATCTAACCAAACTTTACTTGATCCTAGAATAGTCTTTTAGTCATAACTCCCACTAGAAAAATCCAATTGGGATGAGCCATACCTATCTAGAAACCTAAGAGACAGGGCTACAACTTTTTGTTAGGAACCTTCCTCAAATTATGAAGTTAAGAGTCTCAAAAAGTGCCCTGCAGTCACTAACCTGAACTGAACACCTGTTAGCACAGGGTATATGGGTGCAGGTCAGTTAATTAGCCATAAATAATTCAACAAAACTTGAAAAATTGTAATTCAAATTTCTCAATGATCACTATGCCTAAAAGTGACAACAACATGTTCCATTAATTAGGTAAACTCTAAGTCCAAAAGCTGCCCAGTTATGGAACCAGAATCTGGAAATGAGTCAATTATGGTTATCCAATCATAACTTGACTTCCAAAAATCAAATTGACATGATTCAAAAGGGAAAATAAAGATAAGACATAGAGGAACAATTTCCATGAAGGAAGTGTGGCCAAACAGTGGCTACAAACTGATCATATGGATAGGTAAAAGTAAGACACAAAAACTGAAACCAAAGAAAGGTCTATGAGATAAATTGTCTTATGGTAGGAATTTAACCCTAACAAGCCATTAAACACTAAATTACATGAAAGGGGTATGTGGGACCTATTTCCTACTATAAAGTGATATTTACATTTCAAAGAAATAAGTAATAATGTGTAATTGCTCAATTTCATATGTAAAGTCAAAACAATGAAACTGAACCTAAAGAAAGGTTCTTGAATTAAATTGTTTTTAGTAAGGAGTTATCCCTAATAAGTCACTACATGCTAAATTACATGAAATAGGTACGTTGGACCTACTTTCCCACTACAAGGTGACATGAAATCAGTTAATACATAAAATGTAAATTACCTAAATGGTTTGTTAAACTCATAAGTCATATGAAAACACACTTGGAACTTATGTTTTCATTATATATGAAATAACAATACTATGAACATGTATAGTATATGACATAAAATAATGAGAGTCATAAATGCATAAGTTATATGAATATGTATTTGGGACCCATGTTCCCATTATAATGACATGAAAATGGTATAAAGCATAAATAGTACATAGCATGAAATAATAAAACTATAAGTGCTTAATAGTATTAAATTGCCCATAGTAAATCTAGGCTTATAGTTACATAGTTGGATCGATTGCTATACCAATTAGGGACTACAGATAGCAGTACTGCTCACAGAGTAAATCATGAACTGACAATATATGTCTGATATGATTGTTCTATAGGCTATGTGCCTACTCATTGGCCATTGGGCCTAACCTTATTTCTGGCTTTACAAGCCTGATAGCTGGCCTCGTGCCTGACAGTTGTCCTCATGCCTGACAGATGTATACAGGATAGACATATGGCTATCTAACCCATATACTCCCGTGTATCCAGCATTATAGTTTGTTATAGGTTACTTGGGCACAAATATACAGATATGTCATGAAATACATCGATATGACAAAAAAAATACGCTGATATGATTTTAAAGACTCTAAAATGAGTTTAAAAAGCCAGAGAATAAAATTAATATACAGAAAAGATACTGTTAAATTTAACTATTCTCAAAGTGTAGAAAATTCACAAATGTACAGATATGACATGAAATACACTGATATGATTCCAAAGATTCTAATATGAGTTTAAAAAGCTAGAGAATGAAATTAAATGAACAGAAAAGATACTGGTAATTTATTTATTTCCAAAGTACAGAAAAGTCATAAATGACTTAGATTATATAAGAAATAAACAGAAAAGATACTGATAATTTATTTATTTCTAAAGTACAGAAAAGTCATAAATGACTTAGATTATATAAGAAATGAACAGAAAAGATACTATTAAATTTAACAAGACTAAACTCCGTGTGCTTGTCATAAGTGTCACTGGTTAGTAAACTCCGTGTGCTTGTCATAAGTGTCACTGGTTCGACCTACTTATCATGTATAAGTGCCTATCATGTTTGTCATATGGCATGAGACTCACCATTCCATCTTATTTATATCTCATATAAATAACTTGGGAACAAACATGAATACAATCTTTCTGGATAAGTCATGTCCTTATTGTGAAGTATCCTCGATTATGAACCTATTTATGATACCTTGTGCTAGAAATACTGTCACTCATATTCTTAACAACTTAAGAATAATATTTCTAACAAAATATCAATGGACCTTTTCTATTACACATAAATATATTATGTAAATGGAAAAGTGAAAATGCCTTTTATTAATAAAACATGTACAAGATACATACTAAATAATATTCTCTAAGGCATACTACTAACAATCTCCCACTAGCACTAGAGCCATTCATTACAATATCTTAGACCCATCTTCTCAAGATGTCGGTCTAGCTGAGTCTGTGACATAGGCTTAGTGAATGGATCAGTTGGATTTTCAGCTGATGCTATTTTCTGCATGGCTACATCGCCTCGTCCAACTATTTCTCTGATAATGTGGTAGCGCCTTTCAATGTGTTTGGATTTACGGTGAGGTAGGGTTCCTTAGCACAGTATATGTTGCTCCATTGTTGTCACGATGAAGTGGGCGCTAACTCAATGGAAGGAACTCTGCAAGTTACATCACGAACTTCTTTATCCAAATAGCTTCCTTTGCGACATCGATGTAGCACTATACTCGGCCTCGATGAGTGGAATCTGCCTTACTGCTTGGAACTCTTCCAACTAACTGCACCTCTATTACAAATGCACACATATCCAGAGGTAGACTTTCTATCATCGATATCTGATTGGAAATCAGAATCAGTATAACCATCTAATTGTAAGTCTCCACCTCCATAAATCAAAAATAAATCCTTAGTTCTTCTCAAGTACTTAAGGATATTCTTGACAGCTATCCAGTGTTCCAAACTTGGATTGGATTGATACCTGCTAGTTAAACTAACAGCATATGCGATATCCAGCCTAGTACACAACATTGCATATATTAAACTTCCAATAGCCGAAGCATATGGAATCCTGGCC
Source organism: Hevea brasiliensis (assembly GCF_030052815.1). Classification (NCBI taxonomy): domain Eukaryota; kingdom Viridiplantae; phylum Streptophyta; class Magnoliopsida; order Malpighiales; family Euphorbiaceae; genus Hevea; species Hevea brasiliensis. The sequence continues at coordinate 1,124,001 of NW_026614695.1, read as the reverse complement.
ATTTTATCTCTTTCTTCAAGTGTCTTTAGAGACATCTCTTTAGAAAGGTGGATACCATGTCTCACTGGCAACAATCCTCTCTTGGAATCAAGCATGTTAAACCTCTTTAACACCTTTTCCAAGTATAGACTTTGGGACAAACCAATTATTCTTTTCGCTCTATCTCTATAGATACGAATCCCAAGAATATAGGTTGCCTCCCCTAAGTCTTTCATGGAGAATGTATTTGACAACCATACCTTTACAGTTGTCAACATACCTGTGTCATTACCCATCAACAGTATATCATCCACATATAAGACAAGGAAAGTGATAGCACTGTCACTAACCTTCTTATATACACATGGCTCATCCTCATTTTTGATAAAACCAAACGACTTAATAGCTTCATCAAAATGGATGTTCCAACTCTTTGAAGCTTGCTTCAACCCATAAATGGATCACTTTAGCTTGCATACCTTGGAACCATCTTGGGATTCAAAACCCCTAGGTTGTTCCATGAAAATGTTTTCTTTAATGTATCCATTGAGAAGAGCTGTTTTGACATCCATCTGTCAAATCTCATAATCATAACATGCATCTATTGCTAATAGAATCCTAATTGATTTAAGCATGGCAACAGGCGAGAAAGTCTCCTCATAGTCGATTCCTTGCCTTTGGCGAAACCCTTTCGCTACTAGCCTTGCCTTATAGGTCTCTACCTTTCCATCAGAACCAATTTTCTTCTTCAAAACCCATTTGTTCCCTATAGGTACAATACCTTCAGGTGGGTCAATAAGATCCCAAACTTGATTCTTATACATGGAATCAATCTCGGATTTCATAGCATCAATCCATTTTGAAGAGTCTATATCTAATATAGCTTCTTCATAGGTAAGTGGATCATCTTTATGATCTACTTCTTCATGAGTAAACAACTCTTGTTCTTCTTCATGAAGGAAACCATATCTCACTGGAGGGTGAGATACCCTGGTTGTTCTATGAGGAATAGTTGTAGATGTTTCATAAACGGGTGTAGGTTTACTAGATAGATCTATATCTATCTGATCTGTTGGTTGGTCAGAATTCTCCAATTCTAATTCTATTTGCCTTCCTTTGCCTCCTTTTTGAATAAACTATTGTTCAAGAAATATGGCAACTCTACTTACCATAACCTTTTGTGAAGTAGGCAAATAAAAATAATATCCAAAACTATTTTTTGAATATCCAACAAATCGACCCTTTTCTAATCTGGTTTCCAATTTATCAGTGTTCAGCTTTTTGATATAAGCTGGACAACCCCAAATCTTAACATGCTTAATACTTGGTTTTCTTTCATGTCATATCTCATAAGATGTGGAAGAAACTGATTTTGATGGAATCCTATTCAGAATATACAAAGCTGATCCTAATGCAAATCCCCAAAAAGAGATTGGCATATCAGTATAGCTCATCATACTACGTTCCATATCCAATAGGGTATGATTTCTCCTTTTAGATACACCATTCAGCTGTGGTGTTCCTGGAGGAATCAGCTGGGAAACAATGTCGTGCTCTCTCAAGTATTCATCAAATTCAGTACTCAAATATTCACCTCCACGATCTGATCGAAGAGCTTTAATACTCTTTCCTATTTGATTTTCTACTTCAAATTTAAATTCTTTGAACTTTTCAAAGGATTCATGTTTGTATTTCATCAAATACAAATACCCAAACCTTGATTTATCATCAGTAAAGGTAATAAAGTAATGAAAATCGCCTCTAGCCATTTCTTTAAATGGACCACATACATCACTATGTATAAGCTCTAAAATATTTTCAGCTCTTAGCCCTTGTCCAACAAAGGGTGATCTACTCATTTTGCCCTGAAGGCAAGATTCACAAGTTGGAGTAGGCTCAAAGCCCAATGAGGATAGAATCCCCATTTTCTCCAATTTTGTAATCCTATCTTCTGCAACATGACATAACCTTAAGTGCCAAATATATTTTAAACTTGAGTTGATTTTCACCATGGCATTGCATTCATTTAGATCACTTGCATTCATTTTGTGTTTGTCATTATTATCCAAATAATAAAGACCATCATCCATATAACCTGAACCAACATATTTATTTCCAAAATAAATATTACAAACATCATCTGTGAAATGAAATTCATAGCCATTTCTAGTTAAACTAGATATAGAAATGATGTTCTTAAAAGCATCAGCTACATATAAAATATTATCTAAACACAAAACATGTCCAAACATGTAAAAAGATTTAAATCCTATGGCTAAAGCTTCAATAGTTGAGCCATTGCCAATCTGGACTCTAACATCTTGAGAACGCAAGCGGCTACTATTTGCTAGTTCCTGCATATCATAAGAAATGTGAGAACTGGCACCAGTATCTAAAACCCAAGCTATAGATGAACTATGAGTATCATCAGAATCTAAATAACAAGATATGGACATACCTTTCGAAGGTCTATCCTTCTTGTCCTTCAGAGAAGCAAGATACTCTGGGCAGTTCCTCTTCCAGTGCCCATCCTTCTAGCAGTGGAAATACTTTCCTTTGCCTCCATCAGCTTTAGTCTTCCCTTTCTGTTTAGCTATTTTCTTGGAAGGACCAGGAATTTGAGGTTTCTTTTTCTTATTACCCTTCTTCTTGTTGGACTTTCCAGCAGAAGAAGATGCAATTAAAGCTACCTCTTTTCCTTTATTGCCCAGCATATTCTTTTGGGCAATAACCAGCATGTTGAGTAAACCAGCCAAGGTGCATTCCTATTTAGTCATATGGAAATTTGTCACAAAATTCACAAAAGACTCAGGAAGGGACTGAAGGATCAAATCCGTCTGCAGTTGGAAATCCATGTTAAAGTTAAGATATTCCAGCTGCTCTATTAGCCGAATCATCTTGTGGACATGATCCCCGACATTCTATCCCTCAGACATCCTCATGCGAAACAACTGTCTAGATATCTCATACCTAGCATTCCTACTGTGCTCACCATACAACTCTTGTAGGTAAAGGAGGATCTCACTCGCACTCTGCATGTTCTCATGCTGCTTCTGTAACTCATTACTCATGGAAGCAAGCATGTAACACTTAGCTCTCATATCATGCTCCTTCCACTTGTTCAAAGTTTCATGTTCCTCTAGGGTGGCCTCTGGAGGTAAGGGACCAGGAACATTTGAGTCTAGAACATATCCTATATGTTCAAGGTTCAAGACAAGTTTCAAATTTCTTAGCCAATCAGAGAGATTAGGTCCTGTCAACCTATTGCGATCAAGTATGCTTGCAAGGATATTGGATGGTGGTGGTTGTTCTGTGCTCATTATTATCAGAAAATTAACTGCAGAAAATAACCAGATTTATTAGTAAATGTATCATGTAATTAACCAAAATGATTATGGTCTTTTAATCAAATTGGTCCTCCCATTAACTTAGCGAATCCTACACTTCCAAAGTAGAAAACGGAAATCCTAGTTAGATGGATTTCTAGTGGGTGATTGAATTCTTATAATTCTATTGATCATCCTCAGGTACATCCATTATTGGAATTACAATAAACTATAAGTGAGCAACTCCTTGCCCATCACATCTTACGCGAGGTTCAATCCTTTACCTAGCCCCTAATGCTCAAAATCTCAGGTACATCCATTATTGGCTTATCTTGCATTAGTTAAGTTGATCCCATTGAGCCAGTAATTATGCAAATAATTTTAATGTCCTCAGGTACATCCAATATTAGCCACCAAATCATTTACATATTTACAACATCTCATGCTTAACAATTATTCTTAAGAAAATCTCTTAAATTAATTGTATCTTATGCAAGTATTTAAAATTTCTTAAAATAATTGCCTCAATGGAGGGCCCATGTTATAATTACTTTAATTATAGCATTTCCAACTTAATCATTTATTTGGAAGATTTTATAGTCATCCTAATTACTATTAAGGACTCACTTTGCACATTATCCATTTAGCATGCATATATCATATACTTGCATACATTCACATACATCTCATGCATTCATGGATAAACAATAAATATGGTATGATCATGGACTTTCTAAGGGATTCAATTCTGAGCCACCAAGAATTGAATCAGGGCATTCCTAAGTGCATTTCATTCATTCATATTACAAGAGTTGCTGAAGGAGTACATAATCAACACTTGATATTGAATTCCTCCCACTAGTCCCACCAATGCTCTTGACCTCCTTGATCTTCTTGCAATCCAATTACATAGTAATCCTTGGCATACCAATGCGAATTTACAAGAACTTAAATAAATGAAATTATAACCCAAAATTATTACAACCTTAATAATACATGCCCAAAATAAATTAAAATAAATTAATTAATTTACAATCCCAAAGAAACATAAAAGAAATAAATCCAATCACATTGGTCTTTTATAGTCCATGATCATCCATCATGCATATCACTATTTAACAATTAAATAAAACATATAAACTTAAATTAAATTGAATATGTCATATTCAACTTAAAAATCCAGATTTGAATATGATTCAAACAAATTTAAAAATTCATATTTGAATCACATTCAAACAAATTTAAAAATTCAGATTTGAATCACATTCAAAAAAATTTTTAAAATTCAAATTTGAATCACATTTAAACAATTTTTAAAAATTCAGATTTGAATATTATTCAAACAACTTTAAAAATTCAGATTTGAATATGATTCAAACAACTTTAAAAATTCATATTTGAATCACATTCAAACAATTTTAAAATTCTGATTTGAATCAAAATTTAATTGTGTGATCAAAACTCTAATTAAACAATTTAATTAGACATAGGATGAGCTTTTAGATCATACAACAATTGCAAATTAAAAAGCCAAACATTGCGCCACCCATGAAGGCCAAAGATGGCGCACCAATGATGGTGTTCTTCAAGCATGCCGCCACACTTCTTTATCCAACCAGCAATGGATCTATCATCTCATGATTATTCCACACAATTAAATCATATAATCAACAATCTAAATGGCAAATATAGTGGCTCTGATACCAATTGAAGAAGCGGAAGCATGAAAAACACAAGTTTATACCATTGAATTCAAAATTTTTCACCTAAGGTCACATGCATCATGCAAGATTTATTTTTATCTATTTGATTTCAATGATAAACAACATATTAAAACTCTTTTAATATGTTTTTGGATCTGCATTTGCCATTTAAGATTTCAAATTTAATCAGATTAATTTTAGAACCCTAGATTAGATCAAGAACAAATACACTAACCTCTTGATGCACTGCAGCGTATTTGTGCCTTTGGGATGCGTCTTTAGGACGCCAGATGTTGTCCCTCTAGCTTGTCCACACCAAGATCACCTATGGCAGCCCTTGAACAGCTTCTAAAGCTTTTTCTATTAATTAGAAAATCAAGTTTTGCCTTTTAAGAGATTAAAGATGTAAACAGGACACTAGAAACAATTTCTAGTATTTTTAAGTCGAGAGATTGTTTGCTAATCTCTTGGAATTGATGAGAGATGAAGAAGAAGAGAGAATGGGAGCCTCAAGGGTGGCGGCACAAAGGGAGGCAATAGCTTGTTATTATTTTTCTTTTCATAACAACACTTATATAGCTAGGTCACCACTTAAAACCCTTGCCACATGTCACCTTCTAATTGGCTCTAGGTTTAATTGACCCAATCACATTGTGCCAACTGCCAACCTATATTTAATCTTAATTTTAATCATCTTACCTGATCAAAAGACATTTGACAAACTTATGTGTAGTGCCATGTGTCACCATCCCATGGTGCCACATGTCACCCTGTGAAATGACCAAAATGCCCCTGTGTCTTAATTTTGAGTTCTCAACCCAAAATAATGATTTCTCTTCTTCTAATCAATTTATATCAAATATAAATCAATTAATTAATCTTTATTAATTAATTTCTCATTAATTAAATTCATATTTAAACACTTTAAATATAAATTTAACTTATACTATACATCCAATAATCTAGATTTGGTTTCAAGTCATGCTAGGGACTTTGCAATCTAATTACAAACCAAACCTATTTAATTAATCAATTAAACTCTTTAATTAATTAATTAAATCATATTTAAGTTGGTGATTACTTCTGTATGTGTGTGACTTACTAGGCTCATCACTAATTGGCAATGAGATATGATATAAACTCTTAATATTATTAGAACTCTTTCTTACCATAAATGATTTCTTTAAACCATTTTACGCACCTCATTGACCATGGTTAACACCTAGCATAGCATGCCATGGCCACCCAATTAGTAATAAGGTTTACCTTAAATGAACCTATAATCATATGTTACCATGCACTAGAATCTCTCTGTTACAAAATCCCAACTCAAGCTTTTATAAATGTCTTAGAATTGATGACAAATTCACTGATATGAGTTTAAGGAGACTGAAATGAGATATGTGCATAGATAAGATCCTGATAAATATATTGATTCCAAAGTGCTATAAAATATGCAATTGACCTAGAATTATGAAATTACACATATTATTGTCATTTTAAATCATTTAGTTATTCTGCTTTAAGATTGTGCATCACTAAGCAATTTGCTTAGCACGTTGGATTTTCCATCGCGTAGGTACTGGAAATCAGCAGCCGCCATAGTAGTGTTTGGACAGAGCTCCAACTAGATCTGCCACCGTCCAGAGTCACCTCACCAGTCTTTTGTATTTTGGTAGGGCCCATGTATGGACTAGTATTTTGGTTCATTGTGTATAATCATGATGTAATTACTAGTTTGCGATGTAAATAAAAATTGTAAATTTATTTTGAGTTGTAAATAAAGTTATGAATTTCTGCATATAAATTCTCATATGAATGAATGAATGAAAAGTATATTCACTTGAAATTGTATGTGTAAAAAAAGATATGTTATATGATAAGATAAATGAAATAGATATGATATGAAATTGTTTTAACAGGTAACTATTGGAACTCACCAGATGCCAATAAAACAGAGAAGGCTCTGCCCCAGTCTCCACAAAAACAAGTTACAAAAAAAAAAAAATTTCACATGTTTTCTATAAAGTTTAAAATTAACAATGGACATGACAGGATAAGATATGGTGCTCCGGGACTGAATGTGGCACTCCTTGCTCGGCTACACTGTAGAAGGGTGGGGGGCATCACATTTAGTGGTATTAGAGTCTGGTTTAGGCGGTCCTAGACCTAGATAGATAGAAAGAAAATAGTTTGCATCACATGCATGGGCCTTTAGATAGAGTCGAGGTGACACTAATTCAGATCTATTCTTTGTCTATTTTATGAGATCGATGGCATCCGATCCATCAGAGCACGGGTCTCCAAAATCAAAAGAGGAAGAGGTAGAGAGTCACGCACCTGCACCTGCGTCTAGTCGGGGGCGCAGTAGCAGTAGAGCAGAACCATCGTTGGGTACTTTAATAAGGACACAGCAGGCCTTTCTAGAGTAAATGACTCAATTACTCTGTCAGGTCATCGGAGCTATGCCACCACCTCCACAGCCAGTATATAGGACCCCAGTAGAGAGAGTTAGAAATGATGAGCAGTTCAGGAGGGACAAACAGCGCAAGAGAGGGTTTGAACCTAGCCAGTCTAGCACAGCTGCTACAGAGAGCAAGAGACCCAAGGGGTCTCAGGGTCAGATTCAGAGTAAAGAATAGAGGCAGAGGTTCCGGTTTGCCCCGAGGAGAAGAGGTCAGACGGGTGTATAAGTTGGCAATTCTATAGGCCCTATAGAATGGAGATCAATCCCGATGCTAGTTTGTACACATTGTGGGAAGAACCACAGAGGAAAGTGTAGATTGCTAACGGGTGGATATTTCAGATGTGGGTCCATATAGCATTTTTTGAGAGATTGCCCACAGAGGAGTGCTCCCATAGCTCCACCACAGACTCAGAGGTTTTCCTCGACAATACAGAGAGGTAGAAGACTGATGAGACTAGAGACAGTTGGTACATCACAAAGGGCTTTCGAGACTATAGAACAGCTCGAAGTTGAAGTAGCACCCTGCGTGTACACTATGGCTCAGGAGGAGCCAGACCTGGTAGACGTTGTCAAAGGTACATTTTCTAATTATAATACCTTTAAATATGTATTGATAGACCCTAATTATGTTCACTCCTATATATGCATTGTACCTCCTGTTGAAAGAGGATACCGATAGATGGGTCAGAAGATGACATATTTGTCACCAACACTTTGGTCATCAGGTGATTGTAGATTATCAACTGAAAAGGATCGTGTTAAAGATAATGGATGGAAATAAGAGAGCAACTGTATATGAGATGAAAGAGGATGAGTGCAGAACTGATTGAGGATAAGTATAGGAAAAACCTGATCTATTGGGATATACCATGGTAACTACGCAATGTTCTCAATGTTTGTGCTGTAAGCTACAGATTACAATACCAACTTGGGACAACTGTGTAGAGCTACGTATTTCCGATAGTAAATCAAGATAGGGATAAGATTATAGAGCTAGATCTAGTAAGACAAACTAAGGATTAGCAGAGATCTACATAGCTGAGATAGTATAGTTACACAGAGTGTTGATAGCGCTCATATCTGATCAAGACCTGAGATTTACTTCGACAGAAGTTGCAGGGATCATTGGGCACTCAACTGCACTTTAGTACAGCTTTTCATCCCTAAACGGATGGACAATCTGAAAGGGTGATATAGATAACCCTTAGAACTTATTAAATTTGTTATAGATGTTAATGACATGATAATAATGATATGACATGAATTATATGATAGGTATTAGAAAATATGTTAAGAAGCTATATCATCGATTGTGAAGGGAATTGGGAGAAATATCTTCCTTTGGTAGAATTCGCTTATAATAACAGCTACCAAGCCAGTGTAAAGATGGCTCCATATGAAGCATTGTATGGGAAGAGATGCAGAACTCCCTTATACTGGACAGAGATGGGTGAAAAAAAAGTAGTGGGCCCAGACCTAGTGAGACAGAGAGAGGGAAAAGTGAAACATATCAGAGATAACTTGAAAGTTGCCTCAGATAGACAGAAGTCATATGCCAACCTGAGAAGAAAGGATATAGAGTATGAGGTTGGCGATAAGGTGTTTCTTAAGGTATCACCTTGGAAGAAAGTGCTAAGATTTGGTAAGAAGGGTAAGTTAAGCCCTAGGTTTATTGGTCCATATAATGTCATTGAACGTGTGGGTCCAGTAGCCTACAGGTTAGCTTTACCACCTGAGTTGGACAAAATTCACAATGTATTCTAGGTGTCGATACTCAGGAGATACAGATCAGATCCTTCACATGTCATTTCAGCAGAGGAGATAATTATACAACTTGTTTTGACATATGAAGAAGAACTAGTCAGAATCTTGGCACGGGAAGTGATAGAACTCAAAAACAAGAGGATCCCATTAGTGAAAGTCTTGTGGAGACACCATAACACAAAAGAAGTGACATGGGAGAGCAAGGAAACGATGAGGCAAAAGTTCCCTCAGCTCTTCACATCAGGTAAATTTCGAGGATGAAATTTCTATTTAGAGGGGAAGAATTGTAACACCCTCACCTTAGGTAATCCGTACATTCTACTGTTTCAGCAACTAATATTCGTTCAGACAGTCAGAATATCTAAAACTATACTTAAACTATAGTGAAGAGACCTAAATTGATAGAATAAATGTAAAGAAAATTTAATAAATATAGGAAATAATTTTGGGACCAAATTTAAGGTTTATTTAGGTAAAAATGACATTTAAAAAAATATAGGCAAAATTTAGAGAAAATAAAATAAAAGAGAGAGAATTTATTAATTAGTACAAAAATAATAAAAATAACCCGATGAGCACCACGAAGGGCATTTTAGTCATTTCACCCCCAGAGGTGAATTTTGACCTAAATGTCAAAATAAAATTGTGAGAATGAAATAATTAAAATAAATTAAATTTATGAATTTGAATTAGGAAAATGAGAAGAGAAAGAAGAAAAAAAGAAGAGAAAAGAAAAAGAAAAGAAAAGAAAAGAAATAGACTAATGACATAAAATAAAAATTAAAGTGCAAAAATTATATATATATATATATATATATATATATATATATATATATATATATATATATATATATATATATATATAGCCATAAGAAACAAGAATTCACCAACCCAAGTCATCTTCTCCACTTCCTATTCTCTCTCTCTTTCGGCCGGCACACATGCTCTCTTCTTCCACCATTTTCTTTCAAGCTTCAAGCTTGAAGTCCTCTCTATCCATCCACCAAAACCCATGGTCCCCTTCATTAAAAATTTAGCCCACATCATAAGGAAGCTCTAGGTACCCATAGGGAGAAGGAAAGTTAAAGTTTTGGGAAAATTTTCAAGTTGGGTCACAAGAGGTTAGTGCTTTTCTTCCTTCCTTCTTCTTTTAATACTTGAAAGTAACTTGAGATAAGTGGAAATTTCAAGAAATTAACAAAAAATTCATGAACCCATGATGTCCCCAAATTTCGGCAGCCATTAAATGTGTTGAGCTTTGATGTGTTCAAATGATGTAAATGAGTTTAGAGATGATGATTGATATGAATATATGTATGAGAAGTGAAAGGGAATGAATTGATTGAGTTTGAAACTTGGGAATTAGGGTTTATGTACATGTTTTAGGGACTTTATGTAAATGCTTGAAATTGAATTGGTTGAGTTGAGATTGTTGCTTATAGAAGTGCTATGCATGACAATTGAAGTAAGGAAGATGGAGGAAATTGAAATTGGGAGTGCTTGTTTTCTATAGGTTTTGGGACTCAATGAGTCCAGCATGAGTTTTGAACCATAACTGAAATTATGTGACTCAAACTCGTATGAGGCCAATTGAAGGTGAAACTAGACCCAAAATAGCCCATTTTCTATGACAAAATCATGCCCAAATTCTGTCCAAAACTTGACCTAAACACTGCCCAAATCCGGATGACCCTGCACAAAACCCAGAAAATGACCAAATAAACAGTACATATTCATTTGGTCATAACTCCCTCTATACTGGTCCAAATGACCTGAATTTGATACTATTGGAAAGCTTAGATATAGGGCTACAATTTTCATGAAGATCACTAAACTCAAAAATGCCAAAAACCAAACCAAATTGCTGGCCCAAGTTGGGTCACAAAACTGCCCAGAATTAGGTTGCCCAGAAACTGCTAGACATAACTCACCCGATCAGTTTTGGCAGAATGGCCATAACTTGGTCTATAAGAACTCAAATGTAATGATACCAGTGGCAAAATGTCCACAAGACACAGTCCTAGAAAATTGGTATTTTCACTAAAATCCAAAAATTAAGAGAACTAGGTCAAATGGTTAGAAAAATTCACTGCATCAAAACCTGGAATCTGACCAAACTTCACTTGACCCTAGAACAGTCTTTTAGTCATAAATCCCACTAGAAAAATCCAATTGGGATGACCCATACCTTTCTAGAAACCTAAGAGACAGGGCTACAACTTTATTTTAGGAATCTTCTTCAAATTATGAATTTAAAAATCTCAAAAAGTGACCTGCAGTCACTGACCTGAACTGAGCACCTGTTAGCACAGTGTATATGAGTCTAGGTCAATTAATTGGCCATAAATAATTCCACAAAACTTGAAAAATTGTGATTCAAATTTCTCAATGATCATAGGACATAGGAAAACAATTTCTATGAAGATCACTATGCCTAAAAGTGACTGCAACATGTTCCATTAATTAGGTAAGCTCTAAGTCCAAAAGCTGCCCAGTTATGGAACCAGAATCTAGAAATGAGTCAGTTATGGTTGTCCGATCATTACTTGAGTTCTAAAAATCAAATTGACATTATTCAAAAGGGAAAATAAAGATAAGACCTAGAGGAACAATGTCCATGAAGGAAGTGTGGCCAAACATTGGCTACAAACTGATCATATGAATAGGTAAAAATAAGACACAAAAACTGAAATCAAAGAAAGGTCCATGAGATAAATTATCTTATAGTAGGAATTTAACCCTAACAAGCCATTAAACACTAAATTACATAAAAGGGGTATGTGAGACCTATTTTCCCACTATAAAGTGATATGTACATTTCAAAGAAATAAGTAATAATGTGTAATTGCTTAATTTAATATGTAAAGTCAAAACAGTGAAACTGAACCTAAAGAAAGGTTCTTAAATTAAAATGTTTTTAGTAAGGACTTATACCTAATCAGTCACTACATGCTAAATTACATGAAATAGGTATGTGGGACCTACTTTTCCACTATAAGGTGATATGCAATCAGTTAATACATGTAAATTACCTAAATGGTTTGTTAAACACATAAGTCATATGAAAACACACTTGGAACTTATGTTTCCATCATATATGAAATAACAATACTATGAACATGTATAGTACATGACATAAAATAATGAGAGTGATAAATACATAAGTTATATGAATATGTATTTAGGACCCATGTTCCCATTATAATGACATGAAAATGGTATAAAGCATAAATAGTACATAGCATGAAATAATAAAACTATAAGTGCTTAATAGTACTAAATTGCCCATAGTAAATCTAGGCTTATATTTATATAGTTGGATCGATTGGTATACCAATTAGGGACTAAAGATAGCAGTACTTCTTACAAAGCAAATCATGAACTGACAATACTTGTCTGATATGATTGTTCTATAGGCTATATGCCTACTCATTGGCCATTGGGCCTAACCTTATTTCTGGCTTTACAAGCCTGACAGCTGGCCTTGTGCACGGTGGCCTTGTGCTTGACTAGCCTCATGCACACAGGATGTATCTGAGGTAGACATATGGCTGTCTAACCCGTATACTCCCGTGTATCCAGCATTATAGTTTGTTATAGGTTACTTGAGCACAAATACACTGATATGTCATGAAATACATCGATATGACAAAAAAAATACACTGATATGATTCCAAAGAATCTAAAATGAGTTTGAAAAGCCTGAGAATAAAATTAATACACATAAAAGATACTGTCAAATTTAACTATTCCCAAAGTGTAGGAAATTCACAAATGTACATATATGACATGAAATACACTGATATGATTCCAAAGATTCTAATATGAGTTTAAAAAGCCAGAGAATGAAATTAAATGAACAGAAAAGATACTGATAATTTATTTATTTCCAAAGTACAGAAAAGTCATAAATGACTTAGATTATATAAGAAATGAACAGAAAAGATACTAATAATTTATTTATTTCAAAAGTACAGAAAAGTCATAAATGACTTAGATTATATAAGAAATAAACAGAAAAGATACTATTAAATTTAATTGTTCCCAAAGTGTAGGAAATTTATAAATGTCTTAGAATTGATGACAAATTCACTGATATGAGTTTAAGGAGACTGAAATCAGATATGTGCATAGATAAGATCCTGATAAATATATTGATTCCAAAGTGCTATAAAATATGCAATTGACCTAGAATTATGAAATTACACATATTATTGTCATTTTAAATCATTTAGTTATTCTGCTTTAAGATAATGCACCACTAAGCAATTTGCTTAGCGCGTTGGATTTTCAGTCGCGTAGGTACTGGAAATCAGCAGCCGCCACAGTAGCAGCCACCATAGTAGTATTCGGACAGAGCTCCAACCAGATCTGCCACCGTCCAGAGTCACCACACCAGTCTTTCGTATTTTGGTAGGGCCCATGTATGGACTAGTATTTTAGTTCATTGTGTATAATCATGATGTAATTACTATTTTACGATGTAAATAAAAATTGTAAATTTATTTTGGGTTGTAAATAAAGTTATGAATTTCTGCATATAAATTCCCATATGAATGAATGAATGAAAAGTATATTCACTTGAAATTGTATGAGTAAGAAAAGATATGTTATATGACAAGATGAATAGAATATATATGATATGAAATTATTTTGACAGGTAACTATTGGAACCCACCAGATGCCAATAAAACAGAGGAGGCTCTGCCCAGGTCTCCACAGAAACAAGTTATAAAAAAAAAAATTCCACATGTTTTCTATAAAGTTTAAAATTAACAATGGACATGACAGGATAAGATATGGTGCTCCGGCATCGAATGTGGTACTCCTTGCTCGGCTACACTGTAGACGAGTGAGGGGCATCACACCAATAGATCAAATGGATATAGATCCATCTAATCAACCTACACCTATTGATGAAACATCTACAGTAATTCCTTGCAGATCGACCAGGATATCTCACCCACTAAAGAGATATGATTTTCTTCATGAAGATGAACAAGAGTTGTTTACTTATGAAGAAATAGATCATGGAGATGATCCTTTTACCTATGAAGAAGCTATATCAGATATAGACTCTTCAAAATGGATTGAAGCTATGAAATCCAAAATTGATTCCATACATAAGAACCAAGTTTGGGACCTTGTTGACCCTCCTAAAGGAATTGTACCTATAGGGAATAAATGGCTTTTCAAGAAGAAAATTAGTTCTGATGGAAAGGTAGAGACCTATAAAGCAAGGCTAGTTGCAAAAGGGTTTCGCTAAAGGCAAGGAATCGGCTATGAGGAGACTTTCTCGCCTGTTGCCATGCTTAAATCAATTAGGATTTTATTAGCAATAGCTGCATACTATGATTATGAGATTTGGCAAATGGATGTCAAAACAGCTTTTCTCAATAGAAACATTGATGAAAACATTTTCATGGAACAACCTAGGGGTTTTCAATCCCAAGATGGTTCCAAGGTATGCAAGCTAAAACGATCAATTTATGGGTTGAAACAAGCTTCGAGGAGTTGGAACATTCGTTTTGATGAAGTCATTAAATCATTTGGTTTTATCAAAAATATGAATGAGCCATGTGTATTTAGGAAGTTAGTGAGAGTGCTGTCACTTTCCTGACATTTTATTGATAGGTAATGACATAGGTATGTTGACAACTGTCAAGGTATGATTGTCAAATACATTCTCCATAAAAGACTTAGGGGAGGCAACCTATATTCTTGGAATTCACATCTATAGAGATAGAGCAAAAAGAATAATTGGTTTATCCCAAAGTCTATACTTGGAAAAGGTGTTAAAGAGGTTTAACATGCTTGATTCCAAGAGAGGATTGTTACCAGTAAGACATGGTATCCACCTTTCTAAAGAGATGTCTCCAAAGACACCAGAAGAAAGAGATAAAATGGCTAGGATTCCATATGCTTCGGCTATTAGAAGTTTAATATATGCAATATTGTGTACTAGGCCGGATATCGCATATGCTATTAGTTTCACTAGCAGGTTTCAATCCAATCCAGGTTTGGAACAGTGGATAGCTGTCAAGAATATCCTTAAGTACTTGAGAAGAACTAAGGATTTATTCTTGATTTATGGATGTGGTGACTTGCAATTGGATGGTTATACTGATTCTGATTTTCAATCAGATATCGATGATAGAAAGTCTACCTCTGGGTTTGTGTTCATTTTTAATGGAGGTGCAGTCAGTTGGAAGAGTTCCAAACAGAGTATGACTGTTGATTTCACTACAGAGGCCGAGTACATTGCTGCATTAGATGATGCAAAAGAGGCTATTTGGATAAAGAAGTTCATGATAGAGCTTGCAGTAGTTCCTTCCATTAAGTCAGCAGTTCCTCTCTACTGTGACAACAATGGAGCGGTCATATAGGCTAAGGAACCCCGGTCTCACAAAAAATCCAAACACATAGAAAGGCGCTACCACATTATCAGAGAGATAGGTGGGCGAGCCGATGTAGCCATGCAGAAAATAGTATCAGCTGAAAAACCAGCTGATCCATTCATAAAGCCTATGTCACAAACTCAGTTAGACCAACATCTTGAAAAGATGAGTCTAAGATATTATAACGAATGGCTCTAGTGCTAGTGGGATATTGTTAGTACTATGACCTAGAGCATATCATTTTGTATGTATCTTGTACATATCTTATTAATAAAAGACAATTTCACTTTTCCATTTGCATAATATATTTATGTGTAATAGAAAAGATCCATTGATATTTTGTTAGAAATTCTATTCTTAAGTTATTAAGAATATGAGTGACAGTATTTCTAGCACAAAGTATTATAAATTGGTTCACAATCGAGGATACTTCACAAAGGACATGACTTATCTAGAAATATTGTAATTATGTTTGTTCCCAAAGTATTTATATGACATATAAATAAAATAGAGTGGTGAGTCTCATGCCACATAACAAACATGATAGGCACTTATACATGATAAGTAGGCCGAACCAGCGACGCTTATGACAAGCACATGGAGTTTACTCTTGTCAATGCATTGTCATATATCATATCAGTGCATATAATCTTTAGACCTAAGATAACATAGTTATCTTGTATATAGGTGGTTTGAGTTTGATACTACTTTCATACTTGTACTATGTATGGGTATATGGGCATGTGTTGGCTCCTACTAGTTATATATGGAGATAGGTGTTGATCAAGGTGGAATCCGTTACCCTAAGTAAATAGGGATAAAATCCTATATTCATTTAATTGTTCTTGATGTTTCAAGTTCCTGGCCAGGATAGACAGATTTAGTTAGAAAAGAGTTTCTGATAAGAAAATCTAATTAATCAAGAACTGAAATTAGAAGAGAATATAATGTAACGGAGAGATTATAGTGTATGGTAACATATGATTAAAGGTTCATTTAAGGTATTCCTTATTACTAATTGGGTGGCCATGGCATACTATGCTAGTTGTCAACCATGGTCTATGAGATGTCTAAAATGATTTAGAGAAATTATTTATGGTAAGAAAGAGTTCTAATGATATTAAGAGTTAATATCATTTCTCATTGCCAATAAGTAATGGGCCTAATAAGTTTGTAAAGTCCCTAGCATGACTTGAAACCAAATCTAGGTTATTGGATGTCTAGTATAAATTAAATTTGTATTTAATTTGATTAAATATGAATTTAATTATGAGAAATTAATTAATGGAGATTAATTAATTAATTAATTTATATTTGATATAAATTGATTTAAAGAGGAGAAATTATAATTTTGGGTTGAGAACTCAAATTAAAAAGTAATGGCAAATTGATCTTTTCACATGGTGATATGTGGCACTATGAGATGGTGACACATGACACCATATAATCTTGCCACTTGTCTTCCTATGATGGAAGACCACATATCATGATTTAAATGGAGCTTGACACTTGGCTTTATAGGATTAAATCAAATAATAACAAGATGGGATCTTGTGATGACATGCGGCAAGGGAGTTAGGGTTTGACCTAAGTATATAATGAAAAGTTATAAAGAAAAATCAGCCACCTCTCTCTTTTCTCTTATGTTGGATGGCAACATGCTCTCTTCCTCTCCTCTTTAATTTCTCAATTGATTCAAGGGAAAAACTTTGATTTCCTCTTGAATTAAAATTATTAGAAAGTGTTTCTAACTCTCAATACATTCATACAACCTTCACAAAGCATAAACCCCATCTCAAAATTGGTTGACAAGGCTTGACAAGCCAATCTAGGGGCTGCCATTGTAACTTTGGTGTGTGCTTATAGTGGACAAACTAGAGGGACAACATTTGGGGTCTTAAGAACATCCTGGATTTGCATCAATTGTGCATCAAGAGGTTAGTACCTAAAAATCCCTCTTTTAGTTAGGGTTTAATTGAATTAAATGTTAATTCACAATCTTTAATGGCAAATGAAAGTTTAATGCATGCTAAAATGTATTTTGGTATGCAATTGGGCATTGGAAATTGATTAGGATCATAAGATACTTGGTATGGTGCATGTAACCTTAGAAATAATTTTTGAAATTCAAGGTTCTAATGCCCTATATTCACGCTTCCACTCCTTCAAGAACCTCCCTTAGACTTTAAAAAAAGTTCTCAATCAGTAAAGTGGGCCCTTAAGAGGTCAAAGTCTATAGTCTTAGGCTTACTATGGGATTCGGCAAACTTAAACTGACCCGTTTCCTAGTGCCAATTATGATCCCCTAACTAGGTCATGACACTTAGCACAAGGACATCCAACTTATATGTGTCCTACATTGCATGAGGATTTCATTGAGCATGCAAATGCAATTGCAGGATTTCTTGGTCCACCACAAAGGAAGTATGATCCTTATGCAAACACAAACAATAAAGGATGGAGGGATCATCCTAACCTTAGCTATGGCAATCAAGCACAAAGAAGCACCTTTCCTAACTGACCCCCTGGTTTCAACCAAGTGCAACCTCAATTTTAAAGCCAACTACAACTAGCAGCTTAAGATCAAGGTAAGTCTTTAGAGGATATTGTCAAATCTCTTGTTATTAACATTATGAATTTTTAGAAAGAGACAAGGGCAAGCATCCAGAATTTGGAGAATTAAATGAGCCAGCTGGCCACATCAGTTAGCAAGTTCGAAGCATAAGGGTCTAGTAAGCTTCCTTCTCAACCAATTAAGAACCCCAAAG
The DNA here is from genome assembly GCF_030052815.1 of Hevea brasiliensis. Classification (NCBI taxonomy): domain Eukaryota; kingdom Viridiplantae; phylum Streptophyta; class Magnoliopsida; order Malpighiales; family Euphorbiaceae; genus Hevea; species Hevea brasiliensis. The sequence goes on along the minus strand of NW_026614695.1, from coordinate 1,105,596 downwards.
AAAATGCATGTGCAATTGTGTTGAGAAGTGGCAAGGAAGTGGAAGCACCAACCAAGGACACTTTAGCTGAGCAAAAGGTTGACCATAAAGTTAGAAAAGAAAAAGTGGTTAACCAAAACAAAGAAAAAGAGCAAGAGGTAGAAGTCCCTTCAAAGTAAGTCCTTTTACATCTCTCTCAGATTATAAGCTTATACCTCCCTTTCCTAGCAAATTTGCAAAGGCAAAAAAGGAAGAGTAAGAGAAGAAGATTTTGGATATGTTTAGGAAGGTGGAGATCAACATCCCTTTTTTAGATGTAATCAAGCAAGCGCTAAGATATGCAAAATTTCTCAAAGAGCTGTGCACATCCAAAAGAAAGCTAAAAGGTAATGAAAAGGTAAGTGTGGGGGAGAATGTCTCTACTATGATACAAAAGAAATTACCTCCCAAATGCAAAGATCTAGGTACATTTACTATTCCATGCAAAAGTGGTAAAACTAGATTTGAGAGGGCTATGTTAGATTTAGGAGCATCTATTAATGTCATGCCTACATCTATTTATGCTTCTTTGAATCTTGGGCCTTTGAAAGAAACTAGTGTTATCATACAGCTAGTTGATAGATCTAATGCATATCCTAATGGGGTAATTGAGGATGTTTTGGTTCAAGTCAATAAATTGGTTTTCCCTATTGATTTTTGTTTTTTATTTGGATATAGCGCATGATAATTCTCCTAATATTATACTTATATTGTTAGGAAGACCATTCTTGAAAACTTCTAAAACTAAAATAGATGTGCAAGATAGTACCCTCTCTAAGGAATTTGATGGTGAGATTGTGCATTTTAATATTTTTGAAGCCATGAGATATCCTTTTGATATACATTCTGTTTGTAGTTTGGATGTTATTAAACCTTTGGTGCAAGAAGCTTTTGAGCTAAGTAAAGATGACAAATTGAATGTAGCTATTAGCTACAATTTGAATGATGGAGATGCCATAATTGCACAAGAAGAGATGTCATGAACTTGAAGAGAGCGTTAAGGAGCTGAATGTGTTATGCCCATAACATGACAGGTCTAATGTTGCTAACATTGATTTGAATATGTCTCACATAAAGCTTTCACCTTTTGTTGAGTAGGTTCCCAAGCTAAAATTAAAGCCTTTACTTAATCACTTAAAGTATGTTTTCTTAGGTGATGGAGAAACACTACTAGTCATCATTGCAAAGAATTTAACTCCATTTCAAGAAGAGAAACTTATCAAAGTGTTGAAGGAGCATAAGACAACAATTGGTTGGACATTAGCAGATATTAAAATAGTAAGTCCAACCACATGTATGCATCATATCTTGCTTGAAGAAGGTGCAAACCAATAAAGGAGACACAAAGGAGGTTGAATATGCCCATGATGGATGTGGTGAAGAAAGAGATACTAAAGCTTCTTGATGCAAGTGTGATCTATCCTATTTCAAATAATAAGGGGCGAGCCCTATTCATGTTGTTCCTAATAAGACAAGCATCATTGTGGTGAAGAATCAGAACAATGAATTGGTTCTTACAAGAATTCAAAATTGATGGAGAGTGTGCATTGATTATAGGAAGTTGATGCTTTAATAAGAAAAGATCATTTTCCATTGCAATTCATGGATCAAATGCTTGAAAGGTTAGCTAGTCGTTCTCATTATTGTTTTCTTGATGGTTATTTAGGTTATAATCAGATTGTGATAGCTCTTTAAGATCAAGAAAAGACTACATTCACGTGCCCCTTTGGCACATTTGCACATCGGCGCATGCCTTTTGAACTTTGCAATGCTTCAGCTACATTCCAGAGGTGTATGATGAGCATTTTCTCAAATTAAGTAAAGCACATTATTGAGGTATTTGTGGATGATTTTACTATTTATGGAGATTATTTTGATGCATGCTTACATAATCTTACACATATGTTATATAGGTGCATTGAAACTAACCTTGTGTTAAACTTTGAAAATTGTCATTTTAAGGTTGAGCAAGGTATAGTTTTAGGGCATGTTGTCTCATCTAAGGGAATTGAGGTTGATAAGGCTAAGATAAATATTATACATGTATTACCTTATCCCACAAATGTGCGAGAAGTGCGTTCTTTTCTAAGACATGTGTGTTTCTATTAGAGGTTTGTTAAAGATTTCTCTAAGATTGCATTACTATTGTGTCACCTATTAGCAAAGGATGTAGAGTTCAGATTTGATAAGTCTTGTAAACAAACATTTGAGAGGTTGAAAGAGCTTCTCACTAATGTATCTATCATTCAACCTCCAAATTAGGATCTACCTTTTGAAATCATATGTGTTGCAAGTGACAAGGCTATAGGGGCTGTTTTAGGGCAAATAGTAGGGAAGGCATCTCATGCGATTTACTATGCTTCAAGAACATTGGAGGATGCCCAATGCAACTACTCTACCACTGAAAAAGAACTCTTTGCTATTGTCTTTGTATTAGAAAAGTTTCATTCTTATTTATTAGATACTAAAGTCATTATTTATTCTGACCATGCAACACTTAGGTACCTATTGAAGAAGAAAGAAGACAAACCAAGTGTAATGCCCTCACTTTAGGTAGTCCAGACATTTTACTATTCTGGTGACCAATGTCTGTCCGGATAGCCAGAATGTTTAGAACTATATTTAAATTAGAGTGAGAAGTCATAAAAAAATCCAAAATAATCACAAGAAAAATTTTAAGAAATGAAATGCAAGAAAGTTAAATGAGCCGAAGCTACGGCGATGGGTAACTTAACGGAAAGTGACTGTGAAGATAGTTAGTAACCCTAGACCCATGGGGAACCCTGTGAAATAATTTTTGAGACTCAAGTGAAGAGTTATTGAGGCTTAGATGACAATAGATTGCCAAGAAAATACAAGAAAAATTATGTAAATCGATACAGACAATTTTAACTCGGTAGGCAAAAACAGAGGGCATTTTGGTCATTTCACCTTCAGAGAAAATTTTTTACTAACATGTTCGTTTAATTAAATGAGATTTATGAAATAAAATATGAATAAATATTGATAAAAATTTAATTAAAAATGAGTAGAGAAAAGAAGAAAACAAAATGAAAATTTAAAACTCAATTATGACATCATGCATAAGTAAGAATGATGTAATTAAAAATTTACAACCAATCACAAATGGACAAGCTTAAGTATAAAAGTAAAAAGAGAATAATTAAAATGAAAAAAATCAAGTCATCTTCTTCATTTTTAACCCTTGGCCGAAACCCATATGAGAGAAAGAGAGAGAGAGAGTCCACCATTGTTAATTTAAACAAGCTCCACTTTCTAGTCAATTCTACCATAAAACCTCTTGATCCCTTTACTAAAATTAATCCTTGCACCTTGAGGAAGCACTAGGCAACAAAAATTTGAAGAGAAGTTAAAGTTTTAACAAGGCAAGGGTTAGCCAAGTCAAGGTTAGTGACCAATCTTACCTCTCTCTTTCTTTATTTATTGTTAGGGACTTAAGCTAAGCTAGAAATTGTTGAAATTAAACCAATATGTGCATGTTAGGGCACCACAAATTTTCGGCAACCATGAGTATGCTAGTGTTTTGATGGTTTTAATTGAATTAAAGTGGTGTATTGATTGCCTTTGATGAGAATATAAGGATTAGAATATTAAATTTTAGGTGTGGTGCTAAAATGAAACTTTGGGAATTAGGGTTTGAGGAAAAATTAGGGTTTTGCCAAATTGTTGATGAATTAGTGTTCTAATGGTCAATTAGTAACCATTTGAGGAGGTTTGACCTTAACTTCAAATTAATTGTGCCATTGAACATTGAATTAAGTGTGCTGCCTTAGGAGCTGGAAATTCTATACTTGAGTTCAGTGGGTTTAGGAAGCCATAAGTTGAAGTGTGTAGCTTCAATTGGTGGAAGGCCAATTGGAGGTGAAACTAGGGACATAATGCCACATTTTTCATGAAGAAATCCTACCCAGAAAACTAGCCTAAAGTGACCTAAATTTGGCTTGAATCTGAGTAATCAAAATCTAGACCTGGAAAAATGACCATATGAACAGTATTTGTGACTCTTAAACCCATGGAAAGCTTAGATATATTAGAACAACTTTCATGAGAATAGATGTGACACCCCATGCCCGTCTACAGTGTAGCCGAGCAAGATATGCCACACAGTGTGCTAGAGCACCAAATCATATTTCAGTTCAATTTACCCTTTTTACTTATTTATATACAATTTTTTTTATAAATCTGAATTTTTTCACAAATTTTATAGAAAATCCGGTAGAGTACCGGCTGTAAATTGAAAAAATAGTTCTTCTGAATCTATTAAAAACACTTCCAATATAATCATAATTTCAATCTCAACCAACTACCAACATATTTTCAAAAATTTCTCAAAACACTTCAGTATCTCAAAATTCAATTCATTTCATATCACACTCAATTCAATGAGAAATGCTCATATTTATTTCTAAACATAGTTCATAGATAATTACATCAAAAGCATAATTACATGAGTTTATAATATACATTACAGAAGTTTACAAAATACCAAATACCAAATATCAAAAGTGGCCTAATGTCCTACCAAATGCACTGCAATGTGAGGTGACTCTGGACTCCGGGCGCAGATTTGAAAGCTCACCCTATATGAGGTCTGCTGGACTCCCCAGCTATGTCTCCAATTGTAACACCTCTCACTCAACTATAGTGTAGCTGAGCAAGGCGTGCTACAATCGATGCCGGAGCACCCTAACTTATCTTACTTTATTTTTTAATAATTTTGAATTCGTTTAATTTAACATCAATTATTTATCGATGGAGAAACCAGCGGAGTTTGTCCTATTTTATTATCGTTTGGCTTATTTCAATATTCACCTGTTTGAAATTCAACAATATTTTCAAAATAAAATCTTATCCATGCTAATCATAATTATCTCATCAACCATTCTCATAATTTTCTCATATTTCAAATCTCATCCATACATTTCAATTTCATAATCATTTCCATACATTTCCATTCATACTCAATTCATATGTAAACATTCTCAAATTACATAAGCAAAATTTTCAAATTTCCTTAATTTACATAATTTACAAAATAATTACAAAATTTCATAATTTACATGATATATAAATTAATTACATATGAAAAAGCTAATTAATTAATTTACATCGTATTCCTATTAATTACCTGTTCATAATATACATTACAATACAATATCTAAGCATTTTATACAAAATATAATCTATATGGGCCCTATCTACATGCATTGCTGAGGAGGTGACAACCTTGAATACTTCAGACACTTCTGCAGATCAGAACTCCAAAATCTCTATTTAATATTTTTATCTGGGCTTTACCTTCAGTACCTGCGCAAGGAAACAATTCCATTGCGCCAAGCATTGCTGCTTAGTGGTGCAATAATATAACAAGGAAATAATATACAAATAAAGATAGAAATAAAACATAATTCAAATAATTAAGATTTATTTATACTTCACATGCGGTTTCTAAAATTTAATATATTTTATCCTAATTTAGTCTTCTTTGGAAGTATTTATTTCGCCAATGTACAATAATAATGTACATAGAAAAATGATCTAAAAATAATAAATTTATGCTTAAATTATTATGTAAGTCATATTTGTAATATTTATGTATGTTTTAATTTTCTTTGCTAATCTTTTAGCATTTTCTCAATACTTTCTAGGTTGTCTCAGATTATTTCATAATAAGTAAATTTTAATATCGGTCTAGTTCATTTCGATTCTTTCTAATAAATAACCATTCTAATTTATTTTAGGTCATCTTACTCATTTATTTAATTTCTAATATTTTTAATTATTTTTAACTTATTTCAATAAATTTCACTGCCCAAGTAACCTATGACAGGCTGACTAAACTGGATAACGAGTCGTTGGCACTGGACACCGCGGTGCCTCGGGCCGTCATACCATGGCACGTAGAACGTCAACCATATATGCAGTCAGTATGGCTAAAAAGCCATGATAACACATAATCGGGCATTAAGCCATGAGTGCGGGCATAAAGCCATGAATACGAGCATAAAGCCATGAATACGAGCATAAAGCCTTTCGCAGTACTGCTAAAACAATACCCTATTGGCATGCCAAACTATCCAATCTGACACACATGTCTAGGCAATACAAGGGCACATAATAACATTAAATATTAATATATTGTGTTTTATGACTTCATTATTTCATGATAAATTTCATAATTTATACATTCATCATAATATTCATACATTCCTTACATCATTCGTATTGATCACAATTCACAACAATGGTGTTCATATACCATTGTACTCAAAACATTCTTCCTTTCTCTTATAAAGAGAACTAATGTTTCATTCATATTTTCATATGATTAATTTATTCATTATAATATTTATATGAATTCATAACTCATACAAGGTGTTATTATCTTATTTGTAATGGAAACATAAATCCTAATGTAAACCTCATCCCATTTATACTCAACAATCCATCTAGGTTAATTTCATTTCATATTCAAGTGGTATCACTCATGTTTTATTAGACCTACTAGTAATGGGAATACAAATCTTAACTATATACACACATAACTTAAATGTTCATTAAGTCATTTAGGTGAATTACTATTTCTATTCCAAGTAATCCATGAATGTTTCATGGATTTCAAATTTCATACCTTAATTTCCTCTATCAATTTAGTTATTATACTTTGTGTCTTTGTATTACTATTCACATTACTATTCACTCAAATTGTTGACTTTTTAATACATAATAAATTTATTGAACCTAAGTTCTCCAAGATACCACATTTTGCATTTCATTTTTGTTGGTATTGATTTCCAATACCATTTCAAAGCTTATCTTATGTTATTCAAAATTTTCAGATTTCATACCCTAGGTTTACTGTTCCATTGGTCATTTGTACAGTAGGAATTTGATAAAATTGTCTTCATGAAAGTTGTTCCTTATTGTGTCTAGTTACATTTCTTTTTTTGAATCACTCCATTTGGAGTTTTGTAGCTCAAGTTATGGCCTAAACACCATAACTGGCCGGATTGGACAGAATCCAGAATTCTGGGCAAAACTGGTTCTGGCAGATTTGGTGACCTAAGTTTGGTTGGCAATTTGACTAGGTTATGGTCAGAATTTGGATTTGTGTTCATCATGAAAGTTGTAGGGCTATATCTCAGCTTTCTACTGGTAAAATTTCAGATCAATTAAACTTTTCTATACTGAGTTATGACTATTTGAACAAATACTATTCATTTGGTCATTTTCCAGGGACAGCATGTTGGTCACCCAGATTGGGGTAATTTTTAGGTCAACTTAGTTTGGTTTTCTGGGCAGGGTTTCTTCACCAAAGTTGTGCCATTATGTGTCTAGTTTCATGTCCAATTGGCCTTGCACCAATTGAACCTATACAACTCCATTTATGGCTGCCCAAACCTGCTGGACTCACAACCAGTCCTGCAGTGCACACTGGACAGCATACATAACCTCAATTCTCTTGGCACCATTCACTCAATTTCCTACTCAAACATGACCAAATGGTCACTAATTGACCATTACAACCTCTTTTCACCAACACTTAAACAAAATCCAAATTTTGGTGCCCAAACCCTAACTCCAACAATTTCAATTCTCTATATACATACAATCCATGAATTAAAACACCAAAATCATGTTCAATGGCAGCCATACATAACTATTATGCAATCAAATTGTTGAAACCCTAGGTACCCTAAGGCTGCCAAAATTTCATGGGGCAAGTTCATGCATCTTTAATTCATTTTTTGTCAAATTTTCAACTTAACTCAACTTAAATTCATGCTTAGAAAAGAATGGAAGCAAGAAAATTAGCACTAACCTCTTAGATGAATTTTTACCCTTCACTTTCCTTCACTTTCTCCTCTTCTAATGGCTGCCCAAGTCTAGCTCTAGTGGTAAGGGAAATTTTTTGTGAAAAGAGGGTGAGGTTTTATGGTGAATCAAGGGGGAATTAAAGCTTTTGTTGAGCATCAATGGAGGTGGACGAAGAAATGGGTTTCTGTTGGTTGGGAAAAGAAGAAAGAGCTGATTGTTTTCTTCAAATTTTCTGCCCATTTTATGCTTTTAATTAACTTTATAGATAGGTGTCACAATGAAATTGGGTGGGAGTGGTTTAATGACATCATGTGATGTTAAAATTCAAATTTTCATCCATTTTCTTTTCTTTTCTTTTCTACTCATTTTCAATTCAATTTTTAGCAATATTTATTCATATTTTAGATCATAATAATTATTTACTTAACTTGACAAGTCGGTCAAAAATTATCTCCGAAGACGCAAATGACCAAAATGCCCTCCATTTGGCTTATTGAGCCAAAATCGTCTGTACCGATTGAAAATTTTTTCTAAACCTTTTCTTGGCATTCTAATGCCATAGAAACCTCAATGACTCTTCTCTGGAGTCCTAAAAATTATTTCATGAATTTTCTCACGGGTTTAGGGCTTCTAGTTGCGAAGACCGCAACTTCCCACTGGGTTACCCATCGCTAGGGCACCGGCTCACTTAACTTGGTTGTATTTTATTTCTAAAATTTTTCCTACATTTTTCTTATTAATATTTGAGTTAATTATAGTTCCTTACTTTAGTTTAAATTTTTTTTCCAGACGTTCTAGCTATCCAGACCTGTGACACCCCTTACCCGTCTACAGTGTAGCCGAGTAAGTTATGCCACTCAGTGTGTCGGAACACCAATTCATATTTCAATTTCAATTAATCCCCTTTTAATTCATTTATTTATAATTTCTAATAAATCTAAATGTTTTCGCAAATTTTATAGAAAATCCAGCAGAGTGCCGGCTATAAATAGGAAAAACAGTTCTTCTGAACCTGTTAAAAACACTCCCAATAATATCATCACATTATTCTTAATCAACCTCCAATATATTCTCAGCAATTTCTCAATTCACTTCAGTATCTCAAAATTCTATTCAATTCAAAACACAGTCAACTCAATGAAAATGCTCAATTTATTACTGAACATATTTCATAGACACTTATATCAAAAGCTTAATTACATGAATTTATAATAAACATTACAGAAGGTTACAAAATACAAAATATCAAAATATCAAAATATCAAAAGTGGCCTAATGTCCTACCAAATGCGCTGCAATGTGAGGTGACTCTGGACTCTGAGTGCAGATATGAAGCCTCACCCTGTATGAGGCCTGCTAGACTCCCTAGCTATATCTCCAGTACCTGCGCGTGGCAAAAGCGACGCGCTAAGCAATTCTGCTTAGTGGTGACAAAATAAAATAAAATAAAATAAAAACATGTGTGCAGAATGTATGTTTACATTTTTTGGTAGGCTTAATTTCAAATATTTCTTGCAATATTATTCAATTAAAGTTTGGTAAAATTTATTAACACTGCCCGAGTAACCTATACTAGTTGACTGGACTGGATAAACGGGTAAACTAGTACTGGGTACTAAGTACCTCTGACCATCACACCATCGGTCACATTGTGTCTCCCGGTGTGCAACAGAATAGCTAATAAGCTGTAATAATTATCGGGGATTAAACCCGAGTATAACAACTCAATATCATAGCCAAAGACTATTATGTCCCGAAATGGCATGGAAAGCCATGAAAAACAGAATGGCATGAAGCCATAAGCAGTACTGCTAACAGAACCCTATTGGCATGCCAACCTATCCAAACCAATCACATTAGGCCTACTAGGGCATTTAACACTTTTAATTTGTGTAATTCTTTGAAATTGAAATTTTTATGACTACTATTCATTTCATTAGTCAACCAAAATGTTGACTTTTGCATTGACAATAGGTAAATTAGTTTAAATATCATCAACATACCACATTTTTCATTTTAAACTTATTGGTATTGGTTGCCAATAGCATCTCTAAGCTTAATGTGAATTGGACAGAATTTTCAGTTTTTAAGCTTTGGGTTTACTGTTCCATTAGTCACTTTTGCAGTGGGAATTTGGAAAAATGATCAACATGAAAGTTGTTCCTTATTTTGTCTAGTTGAATTTCCTTTTTTGAATCACTCCATTTGGAGTTTTGTAGCTCAAGTTATGGCCTAAACACCATAACTGGCCGGATTGGACAGATTCCAAAATTCTGGGTAAAATTGTTTCTGCCAGATTTGGTAACTCAAGTTTGGTTGGCAATTTGACTAGGTTATGGTCATAATTTGGGTCAGGTTTCTTCATGAAAGTTGTTAGTCTATATCTCAACTTGCTGCTGGTAAAATTTCAGGTCAATTGGACCTTCCTACATTGAGTTATGGCTAAATGACCAAATACTGTTCATTTGGTCATTTTGCCCAGGCAGATTGCAGGTCATCCGGATTGGAGCAAGGTTTTGGTCCACTTGGTTTGGTCTTATGGGCATGGTTTCTTCACCAAAGTTGTGCCATTTTGTGTCTAGTTTCATGTCCAATTGGCCAAACACCAATTGAACCTCTACAATTCAAGTTATGGCTGTCCAAACAGGCTGGACTCACATCTAAACCTGCAGGTCACACAAGGCAGCCACTCCAACCTCAAATCCCACAACCCAATTCACTTCATTTTTTATTCAAACCAAACCAAATGGTCACTAATTGACCATTAAAACCTACCTCCATCATCACAAGATCAAAGTCTCATTCTTCAACCCAAACCCTAACTCAACATTTCAAAACCATGCATTATCATTGCATTTATCAATTCACTTATGAGATACACATTAAGGGCAGCCATACTAGCATGTTAGCTCCCCAAAAATCATCACCATATTACCCTAACCATGGCTGCCAAAATTTAGGGTTAGCATACCAATGGTGTTTCATCAAATTTCTTTGTCATTTACACACATTTATAGTTCTTAAACATGAAATTTAAGTGAAATTCAAGGTTTAAGTCACTAACCTCTAATGGAGTGAATTTCCTACTTGCTCAAAGTCTTGGTTTTCTTTTCTTTTTTTGCTCCCACAAGAATTACCAAGATGATAGAATGAATTTTTGTGTTAGCAATTAGGGTTTTTAGTGGAAGAAAGCTAGGGAAATGGAGGTTGAAAGGTTGTTAATGGTGGAATGAGGTGAGGTGAGTGGAACGGCTTGAAGAAGAAGAGAGGGAGCTGTTTTGGGTTTCTAGAATTATGCCTCATTTATCCATTTTTATTTTATTTTAATTGTCTTGCTTAATTTTGATTGGCCATAGCATTTTTAATTACCTCATGCTTACATAAGCATGAGGTAATAAATCCCATTATTTCCATTTTCTTTTCTTTCATTGCTTATTCATTTTTAAATAAATTTTTATTAATATTTGTTCATATTTTATGTCATATAATTCACTTGCATAAATGGACAAGTTGGTCAAAAATCATCTCTGAAGACGAAATGACCGAAATGCCCTCCATTTGGCTTACCGGGCCAAAATTGTCTGTACCGATTGAAAAATTTTTCTAAGCATTTCCTTGGCATTCTAATGCCATAAGAACCTCAATGATCCTTCTCTAGAGTCCAAAAAATTATTTTATAATTTTTCCTCTGGGTCTAGGGCTCCTAGTTGCGAGAACCGCAACTTCTCACTAGGTTACCCATCGTTAGGGCACCGGCTCATTTAACTTGGTTGTATTTTATTTCTAAAATTTTTCCTAAATTTTTCTTATTAATATTTGAGTTAATTTTGGTTCCTCACTTTAGTTTAAATATTTTTTCGGACGTTCTAGCTGTTCGGACCGACACTGGTCACCGGAACAGTAGAATGTACGGAGTTGCTACCGGGAGGGTGTTACAACTCTTCCCCTCTAAATTTAAATTTCGTCCTCGAAAATTACCTGATGCAAATAGTTGAGGGAACTGTTGCCTCATCGTCTCTTCACTTTCCCAAGTTGCCTCCTAGGTGTTGTGGTGCCTCCAAAGCACTTTCACCAGTGGAATTTGCTTGTTCCTCAACTCTTTTATTTCCCGAGCCAGGATCCCTATGGGTTCCTCTTCATATGTCAAATCCGGTTGTACTTCAATTTCTTCCATGGAGATGAAATGTGAAGGATCTGAGCGGTATCTTCTGAGCATGGACACGTGGAACACATTGTGGATCTTGTCCAGCTCTGGTGGTAAAGCTAGCCTGTAGGCTACTGGTCCCACACGTTCAATGACTTCATATGGGCCAATAAACCTAGGGCTCAACTTACCTTTTCTTCCAAACCTTAGTACCTTCTTCCACGGTGACACCTTGAGGAACACTTTGTTGCCAACCGCATATTCTATTTCTTTTCTCTTTAGGTCGGCATAGGACTTTTGTCTATCGGAGGCAATCTTCAAGTTAGCTTTGATTATTTTCACTTTTTCCTCAGTCTATTTCACCAAGTCTGGTCCTACCAGCTTATCTTCGCCCAATTTAGTCCAACACACTGGGGTTCTACATTTCCTCCCATACAGTGCTTCATACGGAGCCATTTGAATACTAGCTTGGTAGCTATTGTTGTATGCGAATTCTGCCAGTGGGAGGTATCTATCCCAACTCCCCTCAAACTCAATGACACAACTCCTTACCATATCCTCCAGGATCTATCACATAATTTACATTGTTATTATCAATTCAATTTATTAATTACAAAAATTCAATTAGTTCTTAGGTTTACCTGGATTACTCGTTCTGACTGTCCATCCGTCTGAGGATGAAAAGCCGTGCTAAAGCGGAGTTGTGTGCCCAAGGCTTCTTGCAATTTTTTCCAGAATCTCGATGTAAACCTTGGGTCTCGGTCAAATATGATGGAAAGTGGGATTCCATGCAGTCTAACTATCTCACTAATATACAATTTTGCTAGCTTTTCCAGTGAGTAGTCAGTCCTTACTGGCAGAAAATGTGCTGACTTCGTCAATCTATCCACTATCACCCATACTGCATCATGCTTCCTTTGGGTGAGGGGTAGACCACTAACAAAATCCATAGTGACCCGGTCCTATTTCCATTCAGGTATGCTTATAGGCTATAGCAATCCTGATGGAACTTGATATTCTGCTTTGACTTGCTGACATGTCAAACACTTAGTCACATAGTCAGCTATATCCCTCTTCATACCAGGCCACCAATAATGAGGCTTCAAATCATTATACATTTTTGTGCTCCCCGGGTGCATTGCATATACACTAGTGTGTGCTTCTTTCAGAATATTAGTCCTCAGTTCCCCATCATCTGGTACACACACTCTTCCTCTGTAGTATAGACACCCATCTTCTTTCACCTCATATTCAATTTCCTTCCCCTCAGGAATTTTACCCACAATGGCCATTAGTTTTTCATCTGCCCTCTGCCCATCTTGTATCTGCTGTAGTAGGGTTGGCCTCACTTGTAACTCAGCTAAGATATCTCTATCTTGAGCTAATGACAGATAGGCATTGAGTGATCTTAAAGCTGTGATGGACTTTCTGCTTAAAGCATCAGCAACTACATTTGCCTTCCCAGGATGATAATCTATCACACAATCATAGTCCTTTAGGAACTCAATCCATCGCCTCTGTCTAAGATTGAGCTCATGCAGGTTGGCAAATATTTTAGACTCTTGTGGTGTATAGATGTAGTATTTTTCACCATACAAATAATGCCTCCATATCTTGGTCACGAAGATGATTCTTTGCTAATTCAGTCATGAGTAGGGTAGTTACATTCATGTGGCCTTAGCTGGAAGCATAGCGACCACTTTCCCCTCTTGCATCAATACACACCCTAGCCCATTATGCGAGGCATCACTGTAGACCACAAAGTCTTTCCCAGCCCGTGTGTGTTAACACCGGTGCTTCTATCAACATAGCTTTTAGCCTCTCAAAGCGGCTTAGCACTTGTCGTTCGGCCAAATTTCACATTTTTGTGCAACAACTTGGTCATTGGAGCAGCTATAAGAGAACCCCTTCACAAACCTTCTGTAATAACCAGCTAGCCCCAAGAAACTTCTGACCTCAGTTGTATTTCTAGGAGGCTTCCATTCCATCACTGCTTCTATCTTCTTGGGATCCACTCTAATCCCCTCAGCTGACACTATGTGTCTAAGAAAAAAGATCTCACTCATCCAGAAGTCACACTTGGACAACTTAGCATCTGACTTCTTTTCTCAGGTTTGCAGAACAATCCTCAAATGTTCATCATGTTCTTCCCTGGTCTTGGAATACACCAGAATATCATCAATAAAGACCACTACAAACTGTTCTAAGTATGGATGGAAGATACGGTTCATAAGGTCCATAAATGCTGCTGGTGCATTTGTTAACCCAAACGGCATCACTAGAAATTCATAGTGCCCATACCGAGTTCTGAATGCGATTTTGACACATCTGCATCCTTTACCCTCGGTGATGATATCACGATCGAGATCAATTTTTGAAAATACTGCTCCTTTCAAGCGATCAAGCGGATCGTCGATTAGGCAATGGATATTTATTCTTCACGATTACTTTGTTCAGCTGCAGGTAATCAATACACAATCTCAAGGTTCCATCCTTTTTCTTCACAAATAATCGGAGCTCCCCATGGTGACACACTGGGGTGTATGAACCCCTTATCAAGCAACTCTTGCAACTGAATTTTCAACTCCCTCAATTCAGTGGGTGCCATCCTATAAGGAGCAATAGAAATGGGTGCTGTACCCGGCATTACCTCAATAGCAAACTCGACTTCCCTTTCTGGTGGTAACCAGGCAACTCTTCAGGAAATACATCTGGGAAGTCTCTCACTGTGGGTATATTACTCAGGTTTGGCTTAGCTTGCCTAGTATCAACCACGTGTGCTAGGTAAGCTTAACAGCCTTTTCTCATCAATTTTCTTGCAACTGTGGCTGAGATAACATTGGACAGGAAATCTGTCCTTTCACCCACAACAGTGATCTCATTACCGTCAAAAGTTTTCAGAGAAATTCTCTTCAATTTGCAATCAACTATTGCCTGATGACGTGATAACCAGTCCATACCCAAAATCACGTCAAACTCGTGGAAGGGCAACTCAATTAGGTCTGCCAAGAATTCATACCCCTGAATCCTCAACGGGCACCCTTTATACACCTTATTCACTACCACACTGTGGCCTAATGGATTTGTAACCAGAATGTCTTGATCACTCTCCTCTACAGGAACTCCCCTCTCTATGGGTAGTTTGATGCAAATGTAGGAATGAGTGGATCCTGGATCCACCAATGCATGTACAGAAGTGTTGTAGAGGGAAAACGTACCCCTGATGACATCCGGGGCATCTTGCTCCTCCTGAGCTCTGATGGCATAGGCCCTGGTTGGTATTCTAGTGTCTGGCTTCTTAGTTGACTCAGATGCAGGCCTCAGTGATGGACCAGCTGTCTCAGGTTTACCAGGTTTCCTACCCCTTTGGGGTGCAGGAGCAGGTCTGTCAGTTTGTGTTGGAGCAATAGTAGTAGTCCTCTTTGGACAATTCTTGATCTGATGTTCTGTCGATCCACACCATAAGCATGCACCGGTCACTCGCCAACACTCCCCTTATGCCACCGATAGTCTTGACAAGCGAGAAGATGCAGGTGGTCCCTAAACACCGTCCACTGGAGAGCCCATTGATGGTGTGGGCTGGCCTTTCCTAGGTGTGAGCTGATGCAGGCCCCGAGGCGACCACGACCTTGTGGTGGTCTGAACTCGAGCGGGAGGACCCTTACTCTTCTTCTTGGGAGCGAGAAAATGCAGGTGACCGGACCCCTCTTCTACTGTCTTTCCCTTCTATTTTGTTCATTGATTCTAACCCTTTCCACTTTTGATGCTGCATCTACCAGTTTAGCAAAATCCGTGATCTCCAGTGCTGTGATCATGACTTTGATGTTGTCATTGAGCCCTTCCTCAAACCGTCTGCACCTCTCTGCTTCGGTAGGGACTATCTCCCTCCCATACCGGCTCATTCTGACAAACTCACGCTCATACTCAGCCACTGACAACTGTCTCTGTCTCGGACTGATAAATTCCCTTCTTCACTCTTCTAAATACACTTTGCTAACATATTTCTTCCTGAACTCTGTGAGAAAGAATTCCCAGGTGATCCGTTCAGGTTGCACCTCACTGGTTACTGTGTCCCACCACTGATATGCGTCATCCTGAAGTAGGGACACAGCACCCACCAGGTTCTGTTCGAGGGTGCAGTTTAGCTGTTTCAGTACTCTGATGGTTCTGTCCAATCAATTTTATGTAGCCATGGGATCATCCTCCCTCTTCCCAAAGAAGTCCACAGCCCCATGCTTTCTCAATTTCTCCAGATGAGATTTCTGTGGTGCTGGTGGAGGTTGTGGCTGTGGTTGTGGTGGTGGAATTGCCCTCATCATTTGCCGATAGAATTCGGTCATTTGCTAGAATAGAGCAAACTGAGGTTGAGCAGGTGCCTCAGCTGCTGGTGGAGTAGGTTCTCCTCTGCCCCCAGACTCAGCCCATGGTGGAGCATGACTCTCCACCTCTTCATCAACTGCTCTTTGCGAAGCAGGATCCATAACCTATTCAAAATACGAAAACAAACAGATCTGCATCAGTGTCACCTCAACACTTACAAATGCAATGCAATGGTATGTAATCTATCTAGACCCAGAAACGCCTAAACCGAAGCTCTGATACCACTAAATGTGACACCCCTTACCCGTCTACAGTGTAGCCGAGTAAGTTATGCCACTCAGTGTGTCGGAACACCAATTCATATTTCAATTTCAATTAATCCCCTTTTAATTCATTTATTTATAATTTCTGAAAAATCTAAATGTTTTCGCAAATTTTATAGAAAATCCGGCACAGTGCCGGCTATAAATCGGAAAAACAGTTCTTCTAAACCTGTTAAAAACACTCCCAATAATATCATCACATTATTCTCAATCAACCTCCAATATATTCTCAACAATTTCTCAATTCACTTCAGTATCTCAAAATTCTATTCAATTCAAAACACAGTCAACTCAATGAAAATACTCAATTTATTACTGAACATATTTCATAGATACTTACATCAAAAGCTTAATTACATGAATTTATAATATACATTACAGAAGGTTACAAAATACAAAATATCAAAATATCAAAATATCAAAAGTGGCCTAATGTCCTACCAAATGCACTGCAATGTGAGGTGACTCTGGACTCTGAGTGCAGATATGAAGGCTCACCCTGTATGAGGCTCTTTGGACTCCCGACTATATCTCGATTACTGCGCGTGGCAAAAGCGACGCACTAAGCAATTCTGCTTAGTGGTGACAATATAAAATAATATAAAATAAAATAAAATAAAATAAAAACATGTGTGCAGAATGTATGTTTACATTTTTTGGTAGGCTTAATTTCAAATATTTCTTGCAATATTATTCAATTAAAGTTTAGTAAAATTTATTAACACTGCCCGAGTAACCTATACTAGTTGACTGGACTGGATAAACGGGTAAACTGGTACTGGGTACTAAGTACCTCGGACCATCACACCATCGGTCACATTGTGTCTCCGTGTGTACAACGAGCACTAATAATTTGTAATAATTATCGAGGATTAAACCAGTATAACAACTCAATATCATAGCCAAAGACTATTATGTCCGGAATGGCATGGAAAGCCATGAAAAGCAGAATGGCATGAAGCCATATCTTTGTCTTGCTAACAGAACCCTATTGGCATGCCAACCTATCCAAACCAATCACATTAGGCCTACTAGGGCATTTAACACTTTTAATTTGTGTAATTCTTTGAAATTGAAATTTTTATGACTACTATTCATTTCATTAGTCAACCAAAATGTTGACTTTTGCATTGACAATAGGTAAATTAGTTTAAATATCATCAATATACCACATTTTGCATTTTAAACTTGTTGGTATTGGTTGCCAATACCATCTCTAAGCTTAATGTGAATTGGACAGAATTTTCAGTTTTTAAGCTTTGGGTTTACTGTTCTATTAGTCACTTTTGCAGTGGGAATTTGGAAAAATGATCAACATGAAAGTTGTTCCTTATTTTGTCTAGTTGAATTTAATTTTTTGAATCACTCTATTTGGAGTTTTGTAACTTAAGTTATGGCCTAAAAACCATAACTGGCCGGATTGGACAGATTCCAAAATTCTGGGTAAAATTGTTTCTGTCAGATTTGGTAACTCAAGTTTGGTTGGAAATTTGACTAGGTTATGGTCATAATTTGGATCAGGTTTCTTCATAAAAGTTGTTAGTCTATATCTCAACTTGTTGCTGGTAAAATTTCAGGTCAATTGGACCTTGCTAAATTGAGTTATGGCTAAATGACCAAATACTGTTCATTTGGTCATTTTGCCCAGGCAGATTGCAGGTCACCCGGATTGGAGCAAGGTTTTGGTCCACTTGGTTTGGTCTTATGGGCATGGTTTCTTCACCAAAGTTGTGCCATTTTGTGTCTAGTTTCATGTTCAATTGGCCAAACACCAATTGAACCTCTACAATTCAAGTTATGGCTGTCCAAACAGGCTGGACTCACATCTAAACCTGCAGGTCATACAAGGCAGCCACTCCAACCTCAAATCCCACAACCCAATTCACTTCATTTTTTATTCAAACCAAACCAAATGGTCACTAATTGACCATTAAAACCTACCTCCATCATCACAAGATCAAAGTCTCATTCTTCAACCTAAACCCTAACTCAACATTTCAAAACCATGCATTATCATTACATTTATCAATTCACTTATGAGATACACATTAAGGGCAGCCATACTAGCATGTTAGCTCCCCAAAAATTATCACCATATTACACTAACCATGGCTGCCAAAATTTAT
This sequence comes from Hevea brasiliensis, assembly GCF_030052815.1. Classification (NCBI taxonomy): domain Eukaryota; kingdom Viridiplantae; phylum Streptophyta; class Magnoliopsida; order Malpighiales; family Euphorbiaceae; genus Hevea; species Hevea brasiliensis. Next base: position 1,086,826 of record NW_026614695.1, on the reverse strand, counting down.
GGTTAGCATACCAATGGTGTTTCATCAAATTTCTTTGTCATTTACACACATTTATAGTTCTTAAACATGAAATTTAAGTGAAATTCAAGGTTTAGGTCACTAACCTCTAATGGAGTGAATTTCTCACTTGCTCAAAGTCTTGGTTTCCTTTTCTTTTTTTGCTCCCACAAGAATCACCAAGATGATAGAATGAATTTTTGTGTTAGCAATTAGGGTTTTTAGTGGAAGAAAGCTAGGGAAATGGAGGTTGAAAGGTTGTTAATGGTGGAATGAGGTGAGGTGAGTGGAACGGCTTGAAGAAGAAGAGAGGGAGCTGTTTTGGGTTTCTAGAATTCTGCCTCATTTATCCATTTTTATTGCATTTTAATTGTTTTGCTTAATTTTGATTGGCCATAGCATTTTTAATTACCTCATGCTTACATAAGCATGAGGTAATAAATCCCATTATTTCCATTTTCTTTTCTTTCATTGCTTATTCATTTTTAAATAAATTTTTATTAATATTTGTTTATATTTTATGTCATATAATTCACTTGCATAAATGGACAAGTTGGTCAAAAATCATCTCTAAAGATGAAATGACCAAAATGCCCTCCATTTGGCTTACCAAGACCAAAATTATGCATCTGATTGAAAAATTTTTCTAAGCATTTCCTTGGCATTCTAATGCCATAAGAACCTCAATGATCCTTCTCTGGAGTCCCAAAAATTATTTTGTAATTTTTCCCCTGGGTCTAGGGCTCCTAGTTGCGAGAACCGCAACTTCTCACTAGGTTACCCATCGTTAGGGCACCGGCTCATTTAACTTGGTTGTATTTTATTTCTAAAATTTTTCCTAAATTTTTCTTATTAATATTTGAGTTAATTTTGGTTCCTCACTTTAGTTTAAATATTTTTCCGGACGTTCTAGCTATCCAGACCGACACTAGTCACCGGAATAGTAGAATGTACGGAGTTGCTACCGGGAGGGTGTTACAAGACCGACACCGGTCACCGGAATAATAGAATATATGGAATTGCTGCAGTGAGGGTGTTACACCAATACCTGCACGTGGCAAAAGTGACGCGCTAAGCAATTCTGCTTAGTGGTGACAATATAAAATAAAATAACTAAAATAAAGTAAATATGTAGAATGTATGTTTATATTTTTGGTAGACTTAATTTCTGATATTTATTGAAGTATTATTCGATTCAAATTTGGTAAGATTTATTATCATTGCCCGAGTAACCCATACTAGTCGACTGGACTGGATAAACGGGTAAACTGGCACTGGGTACTAAGTACCTCGGACCATCACACCATCGGCCACACTGTGTCTCCTGGTGTGCAACAGAACAGCTAATAGGCTGTAATAATTATCAGGGATAAACCCCGAATATAACAACTAAATCAACATAGCCAAAGGCTATTATGTCACAGAATGGCACGTGAGGCCATAAAACACAGAATGGCATGAAGCCATATGCAGTACTACTAACAGAACCTTATTGGGATGCCAACCTATCCAAACCAATCTTGCTAGGTGTACTAGGGCATTTTACACTCTTAAATTATACAATTCTTGAAATTTAAGTTTAAGTGTTACTATTCATTTCATTAGTCAACAAAAATGTTGACTTTTACATGGATAATAGGTACATTGGTTATAATATTCCCAACATACCACATTTTGCATTCTAAATTTGTTGGTATTGGTTGCCAATACCATTTCCAAGTTTAATGTTAATTGCTCAAAATTTTCAGATTTTAAGCTTTGTATTTACTGTTTCATTAGTCATTTTTGCAGTGGGAATTTGGCAAAGTGGTCAACATGAAAGTTATTCCTTATTTTGTCTAGTTACATTTCGTTTTTTGAATCACTCCATTTGGAGTTTTGTAGCTCAAGTTATGGCCTAAAAACCACAACTGGCTGGATTACAAATTTTCCAGATTTTCTAGACTTACCAAATCTATAGTATTTTGAGCAGTGACTGCAGGTCACTTTTTGAATATGTTATGGTCATAATTTGGGTTAGGTTTCTTCATGAAAGTTGTAGGTCTATATCTCAGCTTGTTGTTGGTATAATTTCAGGTCAATTAGACCTTTCTATACTAAGTTATGACCAAATGAATAAATACTATTCATTTGGTCATTTTGCCCAGGCAGAATGCAGGTCACCCGGATTAGGGCAATCTTTAGGTCAACTTGGTTTGGTTTTATGGGCATGGTTTCTTCACCAAAGTTGTGTCATTATGTGTCTAATTTCATTTCCAATTAGCCTTGCACCAATTTAACATCTACAACTCCAGTTATTGCTGCTCAAACCTGTTAGACTCATGCCCAGTCCTGCAGGTCACCAAGGGCAGCCACACTAACTTCAATTCCCACTACACAAACCACTTCATTTCTAATTCACACACAGCCAAATGGTCAATAATTGACCATTAAAACTCTCTTTCACCAAATACATAAACAAGTCTCAATTCTATGCTCAAACCCTAGCTCAACCATCTCAAAACTTGCATTTTGAACCTTTCACTATCCTAACCAATAGATTAAGGTTAAGGGCAGCCACAATACCATTTTAATTCTAAGAATTCTTCAAAACCCTACCAAGTTCAAGGCTGCTAGAATTTTAAGCAAGACATACACATGATGTTTACTTATTTTTCTTAAAAATTTGCATCAATTACCACTCCTTCAACATGAATTGAAAGACAAAAATCAAGTTTAGTCACTAACCTCTTATGGAGCTAATACAAGGCTTGCAAGAACTCTTCCTTTTGATTTCTTTTTGCTCCCAAGAGCTTCACCAAGATGAAATACCAAGGTTTTATGTTGCTAGGTTAGGGTTTTGTTGAGAAAAGACTAAGGAATTCAAGCTTTTATAAGCATGAAAATGGAGGAGGGAAGGAGGAGCATGGGGCGGCTTCTTTGGGAAGAAGAGTGGCTGCTGAAATTTTCTAGAATTTGACTTCTTTTCTGCCCATTTTATGTATTATAAGTGTTTTCCTTTAATCTGATTGGCTAAGCATTTCAATTACCTCATCCTTACATAAGCATGAGGTAATAAATCTCATTTATTCACAATTTCTCTTCTTCCTTTTCCTATTCATTTTTAATTAATTTTTCATCAATATTTGTTCATATTTTATGTCATATAATTCACTTACATAAATGGATAAGTTGGTCAAAAATCATCTCTGAAGACGAAATGGCGAAAATGCCCTCCGTTTGGCTTAACGAGCCAAAATTGTGTGTACCGATTAATTAATTTTTCCTTATATTTTCTTAACATTCTATTGTCATGGGAACCCCAATAATCCTTCCCTGAGGTCCCAAAAATTATTTCATGAAGTTTTCCCTGGGTTTAGGGTTACTAACGGCCTTCACCATCACTTCCCCTTCGAGTTACTCAGCACTGGGGTTTCGGCTCGTTTAACCTTAGTGTATTTCGTTCCTAAAAATTTTCCTTGATTTTTATGAGCATTATTTGGTTTACTTATAACTCCTCACTCTAGTCTATTTATAATTTCAAACATTCTAGCTACCCAGACAGACATTGGTCGCCTGAACAGTAGACTGTACGGACTAGCTAAAGTGAGAATGTTACAACTCTTCCCCTCTAATAAAAATTTCATCCTCGAAATTTACCTGATGCAAACAGTTGAGGGAACTGTTGCCTCATCGTCTCTTCACTTTCCCAAGTTGCCTCTTCAGTATTGTGGTGCCTCTAAAGCACTTTCACCAGTGGAATTTGTTTATTTCTCAGTTCCTTCACTTCCCGAGCTAGGATCCATATGGGTTCTTCTGTATATGTCAAGTCCGGTTGGATTTCAATCTCTTCCATGGAGATGACATGTGAAGAGTCTGAGCGATATCTTCTTAACATAGAAACATGGAATACATTATGGATTTTATCCAGTTAGAATCTGATATGTTGGGTGAATTGGGCAAAGATAATTTGGTAGGACCAGGACACAGTAAAGCAGTGAGGAGAAAGTGAAAATAATCAAAGCAAATTTGAAGGTTGCCTCGGATAGACAGAAATCTTATGCCGACTTAAAGAGAAAAGAGATAGAGTATGCAGTTGGTGACAAAGTGTTTCTCAAAGTGTCACCGTGGAAGAAAGTACTGAGGTTTGGGAGAAAGGGTAAGTTAAGCCCTAGGTTCTGGTCCCACACGTTCAATGACTTCATATGGGCCAATAAACCTAGGGCTTAACTTACCCTTTCTCCCAAACCTCAGTACTTTCTTCCACGGTGACACTTTGAGAAACACTTTGTCACCAACTGCATACTCTATCTCTTTTCTCTTTAAGTCGGCATAAGATTTCTGTCTATCCGAGGCAACCTTCAAATTTGCTTTGATTATTTTCACTTTCTCCTCAGTCTGTTTTACAGTCTGTCCTACAAATTATCTTTGCCCAATTCAGTCCAACATACTGGGGTTTTACACTTCCTCCCATACAGTGCTTCATACGGGGCCATTTGAATGCTAGCTTGGTAGCTATTATTAGTATGCAAATTCAGCCAGTGGGAGATATCTATCCCAACTCCCCTCAAATTCAATAACACAACTCCTCAGCATATCCTCCAGGATCTATTACATAATTCACATTGTTACTATCATTTCAATTTGTAAATTGTGAAAATTCAATTAGGTTCTTGGTTTACCTAGATTACTCATTTTGACTGTCCATCCGTCTGAGGATAAAAAGCCATGCTAAAACAGAGTTGTGTGCCCAAGGCTTCTTGCAACTTTTTCCAGAATCTCGATGCAAACCTTGGGTCTCGATCAGATATGATGGAAAGTGGGATTCCATGCAGTCTAACTATCTCACTGATATACAATTCTGTTAGCTTTCCAGTGAATAGTCAGTCCTAACTGGCATAAAATGTGCTAACTTCGTCAATTTATCCACTATCACCTATATTGCATCATGCTTCTTTTGGGTGAGAGGTAGACCACTAATAAAATCTATAGTGACCCGGTCCCATTTCCATTCAGGTATGATTATAAGCTGTAGCAATCCTGATGGAACTTGATGTTTTGCTTTAACTTGCTGACATATCAAACACTTAGTCACATAGTTAGCTATATCCCTCTTCATACTAGGCCACCAATAATGAGGCTTCAAATCATTATACATTTTTGTGCTTCCCGGGTGCATAGCGTAAATACTCGTGTGTGCTTTTTTCAAAATACTAGTCTTCAGTTCCCCATCATCTCGTACACACACTCTTCCTCTGTAGTACAGACACCCATTCGCTTTCACCTCACAATCAGTTTCTTTCCCTTCTGGAATTTTACCCACAATAGCCATCAATTTGTCATCGGTCTTCTGCCCATCTTGTATCTGCTGTAGCAGGTATGGCCTTACTTGTAACTCAGCCAAAATAGCTCCATCTTGAGCTAAGGACAGGCGGACATTTAGTGATCTTAAAGCTGTGATGGATTTTCTGCTCAAGGCATCAGCAACTACATTTGCCTTTCTAGGATGATAATCTATCACACAATCATAGTCCTTTAGGAACTCAATCCATCGCCTCTGTCTAAGATTGAGCTCCTTCTGGATTGGCAAATATTTTAGACTCTTGTGGTCTGTATAGATGTAACATTTTTCACCATATAAATAATGCCTCCATATCTTCAGTGCAAAGATAATTGCTGCTAACTCCAAGTCATGAGTAGGGTAGTTTTGTTCATGTGGCCTTAACTGCCTAGAAGCATAGGCAACCACTTTCCCCTCTTGCATCAATACACACCCTAGCCCATTATGCGAGGCATCACTATAGACCATAAAGTCTTTTCCCGACAGCCGTGTGCTGCTGGTGCTTACAAGATAGCCTTGACCTCTCAAAACTGGTTTGACACTTGTCGTTCCAGCCAAATTTCATATTCTTGTGCAACAACTTGGTCATTGGAGCAGCTATGAGAGAGAACCCCTTCACAAATCTTCTGTAATACCCAGCCAGCCCTAAGAAACTTCTGACCTCAGTTGTATTTCTGGGAAGCTTCCATTCCATCACTGCTTCTATCTTTTTAGGATCTACTCTAATCCCTTCAGCTGATACTATGTGTCTAAGAAAGGAGATTTCACTCATCCAGAAGTCACACTTGGACAACTTAGCATATAGCGTCTTTTCTCGCAGGATTTGCAGAACAATCCTTAAATGTTCATCATGTTCTTCCCTAGTCTTGGATTACACCAGAATATCATCAATAAAGACCACTACAAACCGATCTAAGTATGGATGGAAATAAGGTCATAAGGTCCATAAATGCTACTGGTGTATTTGTTAACCCAAACGGCATCACTAGAAATTCATAATACCCATACTGGGTTCTGAATGCAGTTTTTGACACATCTGCATCCTTTACCCTCAACTGATGATACCCTGATCTGAGATCAATTTTTGAAAATATACCAGCTCCCTTCAACTGATCAAACAGATCGTCAATTCTGGGCAACGGATATTTATTCTTCACAGTTACTTTGTTCAATTGCCGGTAATCAATACACAATCTCAAGGTTTCATCCTTCTTCTTCACAAACAGCACCGGAGCTCCCCATAGTGACACACTGGGGTGTATGAACCCCTTATCGAGTAACTCTTGTAACTGAATTTTCAACTCTCTCAATTCAGTGGGTGCCATCCTATAAGGAGCAATAGAAATTGGTGTTGTACCCGGCATTACCTCAATAGCAAACTCGACTTCCCTTTTTGGTGGTAAACCAGGCAATTCTTCAGGAAATACATCTGGGAAGTCTCTTACTATGGGTATATCACACAGGTTCAGCTTAGCTTGCCTAGTATCAACCACGTGTGCTAGGTAAGCTTCACAGCCTTTTCTCATCAATCTTCTTGCAACTATGGCTGAGATAACATTGGACAGGAAATCTGTCCTTTCACCCACAACAGTAATCTCATTACCCTGAGAAGTTTTTAGAGAAATCCGCTTCAATTTGCAATCAACTATTGCCTGATGACGTGACAACCAGTCCATTCCCAAAATCACGTCAAACTCGTGGAAGGGCAATTCAATTAGGTCTACTGAGAATTCATACCCCTGAATCCTCAACGGGCAACCTTTGTACACTTTATTCACTACCACACTGTGGCCTAGTGGATTTGTGACCAGAATGTCTTGATCACTCTCCTCTACTAAAACTCCCCTCTCTACGGGTAGTTTGATGCAGATGTATGAATGAGTGGATTCTGGATCCACCAATGTATGCACAGATGTGTTGTAGAGAGAAAATGTACCCCTGATAACATCTGGGGCATCTTGCTCCTCCTGAGCTCTGATGGCATAGGCTCTGGCAGGTACTCTGGCCTCTGGCCTCTCGGTGACTTCAGATCACGAGGCCTCGATGATGGACCATTTGTTTGATTCTTGGGCTTCCTACCCCTTTGTGGTGCAGGAGTAGGTCTGTCAGCTTGTGTTGGAGCAGCTGTAGTAGTCCTCTTCGGACAATTCTTGATCTATCTGTAGATCCACACCGTAAGCATGCACCAGTCACTCGCCAATAGTCCCCCTTGTGCCACTTCTGACAGTATGGACAAGCAGAAGTTGCTGGGGCTGGTCCCCTAAACACCGTACCTAGAGAGCTGCCCACTGATGGTGTGGACTGGCCTCTCCTAGGTGTGAACTATGGTCTAGGCCCCTGGGACTGACCCTGACCTTGTGATTGTCCTAAACCCTGAGCAGGAGGACCCTTACTCTTCTTACTGGGAGCAGAAAATGAACTGGACTGAACAGGACCCCTCTTCTGCTGTCTTTCCCTTCTGGTTTGCTCATTGATTCGAACCTTTTCTACTTTCGATGCAGCATCAACTAATTTGGCAAAATCTGTGATCTCCAATGCCGTTACCATAACTTTGATATTGTCATTGAGCCCTTCTTCGAACCTTCTGCACCTTTCTGCCTCTGTAGGGACTATCTCCCTCCCATACCGGCTCAGTCTGACGAATTCTCGCTCATATTCTACCACTGATAGTTGCCTCTGTCTCAGACTGATAAATTCTCTTCTTCTCTCTTCTAAATATACTTTACTGACATATTTCTTCCTGAACTCTATGAGGAAGAATTCCCATGTGATCCGTTCCGGTTGCACCCCACTGGTTACTGTGTCCCACCACTGATATGCATCATCCTGAAGTAAGGACACAGCACCCTCCAGGTTCTGCTCGGGGGTGCAATTAAGCTGTTTTAGCACTCTGATTGTTCTATCCAACCAATTTTCTGCTGTCATGGGATCATCCTCATTCTTCCCGAAGAAATCCACAGCCCCATGTTTTCGCAGTTTCTCCAGATGGGACTTCTGTGGTGCTGGTGGAGGTTGTGGCTGTAGTTGTGGTGGTGGAATTGCCCCCATCATTTGTCAGTAAAACTCGGTCATTTATTGAAATAATGCGAACTGAGGTTGGGCAGGTGCCTCAGCTGCTGGGGGAGTAGATTCTCCTCTGCCCCCAGATTCAGCCCTTGGTGGAGCATGACTCTCCACCTCTTCATCAACTGCTCTTTGAGAAGCAAGATCCATATCCTAATCAAAATAAGAAAACAAACAGATCTGCATCAGTGTCACCTCAACACTTACAAATGCAATGCAATGGTATACACTCTATCTAGGCCCAGAAACGCCTAAACTGATGCTCTGATACCACTAAATGTGACACCCCATACCCGTCTACAGTGTAGCCGAGCAAGATATGCCACACAGTGTGCCGAAGCACCAAATCATATTTCAGTTCAATTTACCCTTTTTACTTATTTATTTACAATTTTTTTTATAAATCTAAATTTTTTCGCAAATTTTATAGAAAATCTAGCAGAGTGCCAGCTGTAAATTGAAAAAATAGTTCTTCTGAATCTGTTAAAAACACTTCCAATATAATCATAATTTCAATCTCATCCAACCACCAACATATTTTCAACAATTTCTCAAAACACTTCAGTATCTCAAAATTCAATTCATTTCATATCACACTCAATTCAATGAGAAATGCTCATATTTATTTCTAAACATAGTTCATAGATAATTACATCAAAAGCATAATTACATGAGTTTATAATATACATTACAGAAGTTTACAAAATACAAAATACCAAATATCAAAAGTGGCCTAATATCCTACCAAATGCACTGCAATGTGAGGTGACTTTGGACTCCGGGCGCAGATCTGAAAGCTCACCCTGTATGAGGTCTGCTGGACTCCCCAGCTATATCTCCAATACCTGCGCGTGGCAAAAGTGACACACTAAGCAATTCTGCTTAGTGGTGACAATATAAAATAAAATAACTAAAATAAATTAAATATGCAGAATGTATGTTTACATTTTTGGTAGACTTAATTTCTGATATTTATTGCAGTATTATTTGATTCAAATTTGGTAAGATTTATTATCATTGCCCGAGTAACCCATACTAGTCAACTGGACTGGATAAACGGGTAAACTGGCACTGGGTACTAAGTACCTCGAACCATCACACCATCGGTCACATTGTGTCTCATGGTGTGCAACAGAATAGCTAATAAGCTGTAATAATTATCAGGGATAAACTCCAAATATAACAACTAAATCAACATAGCCAAAGGCTATTATGTCACAGAATGGCACGTGAGGCCATAAAACACAGAATGGCATAAAGCCATATGCAATACTGCTAACAGAACCCTATTGGGATGCCAACCTATCCAAACCAATCTTGCTAGGTGTACTAGGGCATTTTACACTCTTAAATTATACAATTCTTGAAATTTAAGTTTAGGTGTTACTATTCATTTCATTAGTCAAAAAAGATGTTGACTTTTACATGGATAATAGGTACATTGGTTATAATATTCCCAACATACCACATTTTGCATTCTAAATTTGTTGGTATTGGTTGCTAATACCATTTCCAAGCTTAATGTTAATTGTTTAAAATTTTCAGATTTTAAACTTTGTGTTTACTGTTCCATTAGTCATTTTTGCAGTGGGAATTTGGCAAAGCGGCCAACATAAAAGTTGTTTCTTATTTTGTCTAGTTACATTTCGTTTTTTGAATCACTCTATTTGGAGTTTTGTAGCTCAAGTTATGGCCCAAAAACCACAACTGGCCGGATTACAAATTTTCCAGATTTTCTGGACTTACCAAATCTATAGTATTTTGAGTAGTGACTGCAGGTCACTTTTTGAATATGTTATGGTCATAATTTGGGTTAGGTTTCTTCATGAAAGTTGTAGGTCTATATCTTAGCTTGTTGCTGGTAAAATTTTAGGTCAATTGAACCTTTCTATACTGAGTTATGACTAAATGAATAAATACTGTTCATTTGGTTATTTTGCCAGGCAGAATGCAAGTCACCCGGATTAGGGCAATCTTTAGGTCAACTTGGTTTAGTTTTATGGGCATGGTTTCTTCACCAAAGTTGTGTCATTATGTGTCTAGTTTCATGTCCAATTGGCCTTGCACCAATTTAACCTTTACAACTCCAGTTATTGCTGCTCAAACCTATTGGACTCATGCCTAGTCCTGCAGGTCACCAAGGGCAGCCACACTAACTTCAATTTCCACTACACAAACCACTTCATTTCTGATTCACACACAGTCAAATGGTCAATAATTGACCATTAAAACTCTTTTTCACCAAATACATGAACAAGTCTCAATTTCATGCTCAAACCCTAGCTCAACCATCTCAAAACTTGCATTTTGAACCTTTCACTATCCTAACCAATAGATTAAGGTTAAGGGCAGCCACAATACCATTTTAATTCTAAGAATTCTTCAAAACCCTACCAATTTCAAAGCTACTAGAATTTTAAGCAAGACATACATATGATGTTTACTTAATTTTCTTGTAAATTTGCATCAATTACCACTCCTTCAACATGAATTGAAAGACAAAAATCAAGTTTAGTCACTAACCTCTAATGGAGCTAATCCAAGGCTTGCAAGAACTCTTCCTTTTGATTTCTTTTTGCTCCCAAGAGCTTCACCAAGATGAAATACCAAGGTTTTATGTTGCTAGGTTAGGGTTTTGTTGAGAAAAGACTAAGGAATTCAAGCTTTTGTAAGCATGAAAATGGAGGAGGGAAGGAGGAGCATAGGGCGGCTTCTTTGGGAAGAAGAATGGCTGCTGAAATTTTCTAGAATTTGACTTCTTTTCTGCCCATTTTATGTATTATAAGTGTTTTCCTTTAATTTGATTGGCTAAGCATTTTAATTACCTCATCCTTACATAAGCATAAGGTAATAAATCTCACTTATTCACAATTTCTCTTCTTCCTTTTCCTATTCATTTTTAATTAATTTTTCATAAATATTTGTTCATATTTTATGTCATATAATTCACTTACATAAATGGACAAGTTGGTTAAAAATCATCTCTGAAGACGAAATGACGAAAATGTCCTCCGTTTGGCTTAACGAGCTAAAATTGTGATTACCAATTGATTAATTTTTTCTTGTGTTTTCTTAACATTTTATTGTCATGGGAACCCCAATAATCCTTCCCTGAGGTCCCAAAAATTATTTCATGAAGTTTTCCCCGGGTCTAGGGTTACTAACGGCCTTCACCATCACTTCCCCTTCGGGTTACTCAGCATTGGGGTTTTGGCTCGTTTAACCTTAGTGTATTTCATTCCTAAAAATTTTCCTTGATTTTTATGAGTATTATTTGGTTTACTTATAATTCCTCACTCTAGTCTATTTATAATTTCAAACATTCTAGCTGCCCAGACAGACATTGGTCGCCTGAACAGTAGACTGTACAGACTAGCTAAAGTGAGGATGTTACAATAGAAAATCAAATTCTGACCATAACCAACTCAAATTGTTGACCAAAATTAGCTCACCAAAACTGCCATAACCAAAATTGCCCAGAAATTCTAGACATGGACCAATCCGGCCAGTTATGGTAAAAATGCAATAACTTGAGCTACAAAACTCTAAAAGGAGTGATTCAGAAAGAGAATTAAAGTAGAGACATTGAGAAACAACTTTGATGAAGAAAGTTTAGCCAAATTCTCAGTGTAGAATGGTCAAATGGAACAGTAAACATGGGTAATGAAATCTGAAATTTTGGAATTACTTCTTATAAGCTTTAAATTGCAATTGGCAACCAATGGCAACAAATTTTTGATCTAAAATGTGGTATGACCATATATTTAAAATTTGTATACCTATTATTTATAAAAAAAAAAAGTCAACATTTTGAATAAATAGTAGTGTGAATAGTAACCACAATAACACCAAATCCAAGGAACCAAAACCTAATTTTGTTAATATGCCATAGTATGCCTAGTATGATTAGTATAGATAGGTTGGCATGCCAATAGGGTTCTGATTGTAGTACTGCCTATGGCTTTATGCCATTTCATGATTTATGGCTTTTAATGCCATTTTATGATATTATGGCCTATGGCTATTTTGCTATTCTTAACATACTTGGCTTTATGCCCAATGATTATTATGGCTTGTTAGGCGTTCTGTTCCACACCTGGCAGACACTATGTGACCGATGGTGTGACAGCCCGAGGTACTTGGTACCCAGTGCTAGTTTTCCCGTTTATCCAGTCCAGTCAACTAATATAGGTTACTTGGGGCAATTAAAATAATTCTTAAAAATTTAAACCAAATAATGAACATAAAAAAAATTGCTAAATTAAGGATATTACAAATAATTATCAGAAATTTAGTCTGCATTAAATAATAGCATAATTTCTGCATATTTAATTATTTAGTTATTTAGTTTATTTTTCTATTATATTGGCACCTCTAAGCTTTATGCTTAGGGCGTCGCTTTTTGCCATGAGTAGGTACTGGAGACCAGAAGCGAGACTCCAGTAGACCCTAGACTGGGATCACTGTGAAAGTTCATATTTGCATTTGTGTCCGGTGTCACCTCATCCGTGCAGTGTATTTTGGTAGGATCACTAGGCTTCATCAGATATTTTGTATTTTGTTTTTTATGTTAGATATTAATTTTTGGCATGTAAATTATAAACTCATGTAATTACTATAAATTATGTAAGTTAATGAAATTGAGTATTTCTTTATGAATGTGAGCATTTATTTATTTATGCATGGAATGGAGAAAGATTTGAATTTGAGATAAAGAGATGAGATTTGAGGTTGAGAAAAATTACATATATTTGAAATTATTGTTGAGATTTTTTTAACATGTGGAAATCGTCAAAATTATGAATAATTCAGAGGAGACTCTGTCAGTTTCTCCAGTTAATAAATTAACCCTAAATTAATAAAATAAAATGTAATTACTGAGAAATGAAATAAGATAAGTTAAGATGCTCTGACACCGAGTATGATATGCCTCACTCGGCTACACAGTAGACGGCTAAGGGGTGTCACATTTAGCAGTATCAAAGCACGGTTTAGGCGTTTCTGGGTTTAGATAGAGTACATACCATGCATTGCATTTGTAAGAGTTGAGGTGACACTAATGCAAATCTGTTTATTTTTTATTATTTTGGTTAGGATATGGATCCGACTTCACAGGGAGTAGTAGAGGAAGAGGTGAAGAGTCATGCTCCACTCATGGCTGAAGTTGGAAGCAGGAGAGAACCTGCTCCACCAGTGCAAGAAGTACATGCATAGCCTCTGCATGCCTTATTCCAACAAATAACCAAATTCTTCAGGTAGATGACTGGGGCTATATCACAACCATAGCCACAACCTCCACCACCACCACATAAGTCCCATTTGGAGAAGTTAAGAAAATATGGGGCTATGGATTTCCTAGGTAAGAAGGAAGATGACCCCATGGCAGCTAAAAATTGGCTAAAAAGGACAGAAAGAGTCCTCAGGCAACTCCACTGCACCCCAGAGCAAAACCTAGAGGATGCTGTGTCCCAACTTCAGGATGATGCCTATCAGTGGTGGTACACAGTATCTATGGAGGTGTAACTAGACCAGATAACATGGAAATTTTTCCTCGTGGAGTTTAGAAAGAAATACGTCAGCAATGTGTATCTGGAAGGGAGAAGAAAAGAATTCATCAGTTTGAGGAAGAGATAGCTGACAGTATCAGAATATGAATGGGAATTTGTGAGGTTGAGCAGATATGGGAGAGAAATAGTCCCCACTGAAGCTGAGAGATGCAAAAGATTTGAAGAGGGGTTGAATAACAATATTAAATTGATCATTATGGCTTTGAGGATCATTAATTTTGCTCAGTTAGTTAAAGCTGCACTAAAAGTAGAAAGGGTCAGAAGAAATGAACAGAACAAAAGAGAGGTCCGAGTCAGACCAATTCTTCCTCTGCACCTGGTAAGAAGTTCAAAGGTCCTCAATCTCAAGGTCGGAGTCAGACACAAGGTCAGGGCTTGTCCCAGAGACCCAGATCTCAATTCACACCTAAGAGAGGTCATTCTACACCATTAGTGGACAGTTCTCCAAGGAAGATGTATAAGGGACCAACCCCAGCAGCCTCTTCAACGTGTCTACATTTACAGCTACTCCAGCACCATCAGACAGGCTTGCCCCTGCAGCTCAAAGGGGTAGAAGACCGGGTAAATCTGAGGTAGTTAGCACTTCTCAGAGGCCAGCATCAGAGTCAGCTGAGAGGCTAGAGGCAAGGGCACCAGTGAGGGCATATGCTATGAGGACTCAAGAGGAGCCGGATGCTCCAGATGTCATCAGGGGTATGTTTTCTCTTTATGACATACATGTACATGCACTGGTGGATCCAGGATCCACACACTCATACATTTGGATTAAGTTACCCGTGGAAAGGGGGATTCAAGTAGAGGAAAGTGACTTAGATATTCTAGTCACTAACCCACTAGGCCATAGTGTGGTCGTAAATAGAGTGTGCAAAGGTTGCTCGTTGAGGATTCAAGGGTATGAGTTCTTGGCAGACCTAATTGAATTGCCCTTTCACGAGTTTGATGTCATCCTTGGAATGGATTGGTGGCTATCATATCATCAAGTAATAGTTGATTGTAAACTGAAGAGGATTACACTGAAAACTCCTGAGAATGATGAAATAACAGTTGTGGGGGAAAGGACAAATTTTTTGTCAAATGTCATTTCAGCCACTGCTGCAGGAAAATTGATGAGAAAAGACTGTGAAACTGATTTGGCACACGTGGTTGACACTAGGCAGGCTAAGCTTGACTTGTGTGACATACCTACTGTGAGTGATTTCACCAATGTCTTCCCCGAGGAATTACCTGGTTTGCCACCAGAAAGGAAAGTAGAATTTGCTATTGAGATAATGCCGGGCACAGTGCCAATCTCAATTGCTCCTTATAGGATGGCACCCACTGAATTGAAGGAGTTGAAAATCCAGTTACAGGAGTTACTAGATGAGGCATTTATACACCCCAGTGTGTCACCATGGGGAGCTCCGGTACTGTTTGTGAAGAAGAAGAATGGGACACTGAGGTTATGTATTGATTACCGGCAGTTAAATAAAGTGACTGTGAAAAATAAGTATCCATTGCCTAGAATTGATGATTTGTTTGATCAATTAAAGGGAGCAAGCATATTTTCTAAGATTGATCTCAGATTAGGGTATCATCATCTAAGGGTAAAGGATGCAGATGTGCCTAATACTGTATTCAAGATCTAGTATGGGCACTATGAATTTCTGGTGATGCCGTTTGGTTTGACAAATGCACCAGCAGCTTCCATGGACCTTATGAACCATATCTTCCATCCATATTTAGATCAGTTTGTAGTGGTCATTATTGATGACATCCTAGCGTATTCCAAGAACAGAGATGAACATGATGAGCATTTGAGGATTGTTCTGTAAACATTAAGAGAGAAGAAACCGTATGCTGAGTTGTCCAAGTGTGACTTTTGGTTGAATGAAATTTCTTTCCTTGGACTCATAGTATCAGTTGATGGGATTAGAGTGGATCCCAAGAAGATTAAAGCAGTAATGGAGTGAAAGCCTCCCAGAAATGTAACTGAAGTCAGAAGTTTCTTGGGGCTAGCTGGGTACTACAGAAGGTTTGTGAAGGGGTTTTCTCTGATAGCTGCTCCACTGACTAAGTTGCTGCATAAGAATGCTAAATTTGACTAGAATGATAAGTTTCAAGCCAATTTTGAGAGGTTGAAGGCTATGTTGACAGAGGTACCAGTGTTAACACAACCAGTGTTGGGGAAAGACTTCGCTGTCTATAGTAATGCTTCCCATAATGGGCTAGGGTGTGTTCTGATGCAAGAAGGGAAGGTGGTCGCCTATGCTTGCAAGCAGCTAAGGCCACATGAAAAGAACTACCCCACCCATGATCTAGAGTTAGCAGCAATCATCTTCGCATTGAAGATATGGAGGCACTACTTGTATGGTGAAAAGTATTACATATACACAAACCACCAAAGTTTGAAATACTTGTCAACCCAGAAGGAGCTCAACCTTAGACAGAGGCAATGGATTGAGTTCTTGAAGGACTATGATTATGTGATAGACTACCATCCTAAGAAGGCAAATGTAGTTGTTGATGCTTTGAGTAGAAAGTCTATTGCAGCATTGAGATCCTTGAATGCCCATTTGTCCTTGGCTCATGATGGAGCTATTTTGGCTGAGTTGTAAGTGAAGCCAAACCTGCTACAGCAGATATAAGATGGGCAGAAGATAGAGGAGAAGCTAATGGCTATCATGGGCAGAATCATAGAGGGGAAGGAGACAGAATATGAGGTGAAAGAAGATGCGTGTTTGCATTACAAAGGAAGAATGTGTGTACCAAATGATGGGGAATTGAAGACAATCATTCTGAAAGAGGCACACCACAGTGCTTATGCTATACACCCAGGAAGTACTAAAATGTACCATGATCTGAAGCCTCATTACTGGTGGCTTGGTATGAAGAAGGATATAGTTGACTGTGTGACTATATGCTTGACATGTCAATAAGTCAAAACTGAACATCAAGTTCCATTAGGTTTGTTGCAGCCTATAAGCATACCTGAATGGAAATAGGATCGGGTCACCATGGATTTTGTTAGTGATCTACCTCTCACCCAGAAGAAATATGATGCAGTATGGGTGATAGTAGATAAATTAACCAAGTCCGCACATTTTCTGCCAGTTAGAACTGACTACTCACTGGAGAAGCTAGCAGAATTGTATATCAGTGAGATAGTTAGACTACATAGAATCCCACTTTCCATCATATCTGATAGAGACCTGAGTTTCACATCCAGATTTTGGAAGGAGTTGCAAGAAGCCTTGGGCACACAACTCCATTTTAGCATGGCTTTTCATCCTCAAACGGATGGACAGTCAGAATGGGTGATTCAAGTAAAACTTAGAACTCATTGAATTATTACAAATATTAAATTGAAATGATAATAATAATAACATAAAACATATGATAGGTCCTTAAGGACATGCTAAGGAGTTGTGTCATTGAGTTTGAGGGAAGTTGGGACCGATACCTCCCAATGGTAGAATTTGCTTACAACAATAGCTACCAGAGTAGCATTCAGATGGCTCCTTATAAGGCACTGTATGGGAGGAGGTGTATAACACCACTATGTTGGACAGAACTGGGTGAAGATAAAATTGTGGGACCAAACCTAGTGAAACAAACTAAAGAAAAGGTTAAGTTGATAAAAGCTAACTTAAAAGTTGCCTCAGATAGACAGAAGTCTTATGCTGACTTGAGGAGAAAAGACATAGAGTATGAAGTTGGCGATAAGGTATTTCTCAAAGTATCACCATGGAAGAAGGTATTGAGATTTGGAAGAAAGGGTAAGTTAAGCCCTAGGTTCATTGGCCCATATGAAGTCATTAAACGTGTGGGTCCGGTGGCCTATAGGCTAGCTTTACCACCATAGCTATATAAAATCCATAATGTGTTTCATGTATCTATGTTGAGAAGATACCGATTAGACCCTTCACATGTCATATCAATGGAAGAGATTAAAATACAACCAGATTTGACATATGAAGAGGAACCAATATGGATTCTGGCTCGGGAGGTGAAGGAATTGAGAAATAAGCAGATTCCACTGGTGAAAGTGCTTTGAAGGCACCACAACACCGAAGAAGCAACCTGGGAAAGTGAAGAGACAATGAGGTAATAGTTCATTTCGAGGACGAAATTTCTGTAAGAGGGGAAGAGCTGTAACGCCCTCACTTTAGGTAATCCGTACATTCTACTATTCTAGTGACCAATGTTTATCCGAACAGCCAGAATGTTTGGAACTATATTTAAATTAGAGTAAAAAGTCATAAATAACTCAAAATAATCATAAGAAAAATTAAGGAAAATTTTAAGAAATGAAATGCAAAAAAGTTAAATGAGCCGAAGCTACGGTGATGGGTAACCTAACAGGAAGCGACTGTGAAGACAGTTAGTAACCCTAGACCCATGGAGAACCCTGTGAAATAATTTTTGGGACTCAAGTGAAGAGTTATTAAGGCTTAGATGACAATAGATTGCCGAGAAAATATAAGAAAAATTATGTAAATTAGTACAGACAATTTTAACTCGGTAAGCAAAAATGGAGGGCATTTTGGTCATTTCACCTTCAAAGATAATTTTTTACCAACATGTCCATTTAATTAAATGAGATTTATGAAATAAAATATGAATAAATATTGATAAAAATTTAATTAGAAATGAGTAGAGAAAAGAAGAAAACAAAATGAAAATTTAAAACTCAATTATGACATCATGCATAAGAATGATGTAATTAAAAATTTACAACCAATCACAAATGGACAAGCTTAAGTATAAAAGTAAAAAGAGAATGATTAAAATGAAAAAAATCAAGTCATCTTCTTCATTTTTAACCCTTGGCCGAAACCCATTTGAGAGAAAGAGAGAGAGAGTCCACCATTGTTGATCTAAACAAGATCCACTTTCTAGTTAATTCTACCATAAAACCTCTTGATCCCTTCACTAAAATTAATCCTTGGACCTTGAGGAAGCACTAGGCAAAAAAAATTTAAAGAGAAGTTGAAGTTTTAACAAGGCAAGGGTTAGCCAAGTCTAGGTTAGTGACCAATCTTACCTCTCTCTTTCTTTATTTATTGTTAGGGACTTAAGCTAAGCTAGAAATTGTTGAAATTGAACCAAAATGTGTCACACCTTACCCCTCTGTAAGCCATAACATGATCCCATAGTATACTTAATGAATTACCAAACTTCGCCTACCGATAACTCATTAAATACACTATAAGGGATTTTAAAACAATTTTATCTCTTTTTGAAGGTGGCGAGCACTTTTAACAGGTATTAAAAACTTTTAATTTGAGTTTAAATGTTAGGTAAAAATTTTAACTATTTTTATTTTTTCGTAAATTTTATAGAAATTTCGGTAGAGTGCCGTCTGTAATTGAGAAAAACCAAAAATTTTAACCTATAAAAAGCACTTCCAAAATGAATTTCAATCACAATCCTCAACCTCCAATATACCAGCACAACTCAAATTTTCATAATTCACAATATTTCAAAACAATTAAATCAACTCATGACATTGCATTTAAAATATTTACTTTACATCCACAAGTTTAATTTACAACATAACTTCAAAAATAATACTATTACAATTTACTGTACAACTGCTCAAGACCAATTACAAAACATACGTACTGTCATATACATCAAAATAAATATGTACAAAAAGAGTATAATTCAATACCCGACCAAAATCCAAAAGTGTAGCACTGTGGTCCTTAGCAGCTCACTCGGCTGCTTTACTAGTCTCTCTACCTGTGACAACAACGAAAAGCCATCGCTGAGTACAAATACTCAGTGGTGCACAACATAACAAAAAGACCACTTTATATCAAATTAAATCATAATTATCCCAATTATAGTGTTGAAGTCGTTAAACATATACAAATCATAATTTAAAATTCTAGTCAAATAATTTTTCACTTGAAAAGTAACAAAACAAAATTTATAAAAACATACAGTCATATCATACCATCAGTATAGTGTTCATCTCAATAGCCAGAGGTTTATGAGGAATACCAAGGCTAGTTAGCTCAAATCTATGGGTACTCATTCAAATTTCTTCCTCTACTGGCACACACCTCAACACTTCAGCCAGAGAGGGAGTACAAAACTAATTCCTCCCACTAGTCAACCTAGTGAGGCATTTAGACATTTGGTCATGACACTGTGATTTCAAACTATTTAAACAATTTTCTAAACATTAAAAATTGCCAATCATACACATACATTTTTTATTTTTCCAACAATTTAGGTCAAAAGCATATTGCTCCTTTCAATCACAATTTTCAATACAATTAAGTCACAATTCATTTCACACAAATTGCAAAAGAAAATTTAAAGACAATTTTTATGTTGTGCACAAACCTCGTACGAGTTGCCTTTTGGCCTTGACTCGATGTTTCCTTTCCTTTCTCAGTATTCTTTTCAACTGAAACACACAATTTGCAGTGTTTCAGTATCATAACTTATAATAAATTCAATAAATAAATTTATGCCTATTTAATTGTACCCCTAAAATTACTTAAAATAATATTTCTTAAACTTTGCATTTTAGGGTTACTATTCATGGCACATTCAAGTCAAAATGTTGACTTTCTCATGCTTAATAGGTATGTGAATTTCAATTACACCCACATACCACATTTTGGGTGCCTAATTTGTTGGTTTAGGTTACCATTTCAATTTCTATGTCTCCTAAGATAAAACTCAATTTTTCAGTTTTGGTGCCCTACTTTGTACTATTCCATTGGTCTAGTTACTGTAGAAATTTGGCTAAGTGTTCTTCATAAAAGTTGTTCTTTATTGTCTTATCTTTAATTCCCTTTTGAATTACTCCATTAGGAGTTTTGTAGCCCAATATATGGCCATTTTACTAAGGCTGGCCGGATTGGTGTTACCTAGAATTTCTGGGCACTTTATTGGTTCTGGCAGTTTTGGACAACTAAAATTGGGTGGCAAAATGACTTGGTTATGGGCAGAATTTGGGTTGGTGTTCTTCATAAAAGTTGTAGTAATATGTCATACCTTTTCAATTACACAAAAATCAGGTCATTTGGACCTGTGTAGGCCAAGTTATGGCCAAATGAACAAACACTATTCATTTGGTCATTTTTATATAGTGGCAGTGCACATTACCCGGATTTGACCTAACTATTCACTATCTAAATGTCAATTTTTGAGCATGGTCTCTGAATAAAAATTATGTCTTTATGTGTCTAATTTCATTCCCAATTGGCCTCACACCAATTGGGTTAGCAAAATTTCAGTTTTGATCCCTGAAAGGGACCTAGGTCAAACTGCCAAATTGGGACCTCTAACCAATCCGAATTACATTTCAATTCTACCAATTCTAACACATCTCAATTGGTCACGATGGACCATTTCTAACCTCAATTAAGGTCATTTGCATCAATTGACCATTTCCTCCAATTTTTCTCCAATTTCAAGGTCTCAAGAACCCTAATTGTATAATTCATGTAACTAATGAAATTAAAGTGCATAATCTTAATCTACACACTTAATTCCACTTCCCTACCACTTTAATTCCATCAAATTCAAGGAATTTCAATCCCCTTTAATGTTGGTCGAAATTCACTACTAGTCCTCCCATGATGATTTTGTTTGAATTTAGGTTAAATTCTAAGTTAATTGAACTAAAAACATAAGTATTAACTAGAAATTTCAATTTAAATCACTAACCTCAAACTTTGATTTCCAATTCTCCAATTCTTCACTTTTCTCCTTTCTTCTACTTCTTCAATCTTCTTGTCTAGTTGAATTAGCAAGGTTTATGGGGAATTTTTGGGGAAATTAGGGTTAAGTGCATAGAAACCAAGCTTGAGATCAAGCTTTCATGGTGGATGCTAATGGAGGTGGGAGTATGGAAGTTTGGCCAAAAATGGTGGTGGAGAAGAAAGTGATTTTCTCTTTTTATTTTTTTGTATTTGTTTCTAATTTAAGTTAAATTGACTTGGTCAACATTTAGGGTAATTAAATTTTTAATTTTGACATCATATGTGATGTCACTCTAATGATGTAATAAATCCATTTCTTTTCCCTTTTTCTTTTTCTTTAATTTTTTTCCATAGTTCTTTAATTTAATTCTCTATTCTGAAATTTTTATTTCTCCCATTTTATTAGATAGTTAGGTTAGAAGTCACCTCTAGGGGTAAATTGACCAAATTGCCCTTCACCGGTTTGATCCAGTTTGCAAATAATCTGGTATTTCTTCTGGAGTCCTGATCTAATTATTTGACCTATTCATCAACTCTTTTTTGTGATTTTCTCTTTTCCACTAGGTTTGCAATAGTCCTTAGGATCGCGGTGTCACAATTTCCCAATCAAAATTAGGGTTAGGGCTGACCTCGCAGTCACTGCCCGATAAGGTTACCCATCGCTGTGACCCCCAGCTCATTTAACTTTTTATGCTTTATTTTTCTTATTTATACTTAACTATCTTGTAATCACTATTTATTTTCATTCAGGGCTTTTCTAACTGTCTTAAATATGGTTCTAATCCCTTTAATTGTCCGGAACGACACCGGTCGCCGGAACAGTGAAATATACCAAGCTATGCATATAGGGGTGTTACAAAAATGTGCATGTTAGAGCACCACAAATTTTTGGCAGCCATGAGTACACTAGGGTTTTGATGATTTTAATTGAATTAAAGTGGTGTATTGATTGCCTTTGATGAGAATATAAGGATTAGAACATTAAATTTTAGGTGTGGTGCTAAAATGAAACTTTGAGAATTAGGGTTCGAGGCAAAATTAGGGTTTTGCCAAATTGTTGATGAATTAGTGTTCTAATGGTCAATTAGTGATCATTTGAGGAGGTTTGATCTTAACTTGGAATTAATTGTGGCATTGAACATTGAATTAAGTGTGCTGCCCTAGGAGTTGAAAATTCTGAACTTGAGTTCAGTGGGTTTGGGTAGCCATAAGTTGAAGTGTGCAGCTTCAATTGGTGTAAGGCCAATTGGAGGTGAAACTAAGAACATAATGCCACATTTTTTATGAAGAAACCCTGCCCAGAAAATGAACCTAAAGTGACCTAAATTCGGCTTGAATCCGAGTAACCAAAATCTAGACCTGGAAAAACGATCATATGAACAGTATTTGTTCAAATAGCCATAACTTTGTGTAGAGGGGTCCAAATGACCTTATTCTTGAACCCATGGAAAGCTTAGACATATTAGAACAACTTTCATGAAGAATAGAAACTCAATTTTGACCATAACTAACTCAAATTGTTGACCAAATTTAGCTCACAAAAACTACCAGAACCAAATTTGCCCAGAAATTCTGGACATGGACCAATCTGGCCAGTTATGGTAAAAATGCCATAACTTGAGCTACAAAACTCCAAATGGAGTGATTCAAAAAGGGAATTAAAGTAGAGACATTAAGGAACAACTTTGATGAAGAAAGTTTAGCTAAATTCCCACTGTAGAATGGTCCAATGGAATAGTAAACATGGGTAATGAAATCTGAAATTTTGGAATTACTTCTAATAAGCTTTGAATTGCAATTGGCAACCAATGCCAACAAATTTCTGACCTAAAATGTGGTATGACCATGTGTTTAAAATTTGTATACCTATTATTTATGAAAAATTTAACATTTTGAATGAATAGTAGTATAAATAGTAACCACCATAACACCAAATCCAAGGAACCAAAACCTAATTTTGTTAATATGCCCTAGTATGCCTAGTATGATTGCTTTGGATAGGTTGGCATGCCAATAAGGTTCCGATTGTAGTACTGCCTATTGTTTTATGCCATTTCATGATTTATGGCTTTTAGTGCCATTTTATGATATTATGGCCTATGGCCATTTTGCTATTCTTAACATACTTAGCTTTATGCCCGATGATTATTATGGCTTGTTAGCCGTTCTGTTGCACACTTAACAAACACTATGTGACCAAGGGTGTGACGGCCCGAGGTACTTAGTACCCAGTGCTAGTTTACCCATTTATCCATTCCAGTCAACTGGTATAGGTTACTTTGGGCAATTAAAATAAGTCTTAAAAATTTAAACTAAATAATGAACATAAAAAAAAATCGCTAAATTAAGGATATTACAAATAATTAACAAAAATTTAGTCTGTATGAAATAATAGCATAATTTCTGTATATTTAATTATTTAGTTTATTTTTCTATTATATTGGCACTACTAAGCTTTATGCTTAGCGCGTCGCTTTTTGCCATGCGTAGGTACTGGAGACCAAGAGCGAGACCCCAATAGACCCTAGACTGGGATCACTGTGAGAGTTTAGACCTGCATTTGTGTCTAGTGTCATGTAACACCCCTATATGCATAGCCTGGTATATTTTACTGTTCCAATGACCGGTGTCGATCTGGACAATTAAGGGGATTAGAACCACATGTAAGACACCTAGATAAGCCCTAAATGCAAATAATTAGTGATTGCTAGATAGTTAAGTATAAATAAGAAAAATAGAACATAAAAGGTTAAATGAGCCGAGAATCACAACGATGGGTGACCTTCCCAGGAAGTGACTGCGAAGGCCATAGTAACCCTAATTTTGAATTGGAAAATGTGACGCTGCGGTCCTAAGGACTATTGTGAACATAGTGAAAAAGAGACCCTAGGTTCACTTCTAGATTCTGGGGTAGTCTTCAGAGAGCCCTAGGAACTAGATTGAACTTCAGTACGCCATTCCACCCACAGACAGATGGCCAGTCTGAGAGGGTAATATAGATATTGGAGGATATGCTACGGGCTTGTGTGATTGAGTTTGAGGGCAGTTGGGACACACACTTGCCTCTTATTGAGTTTGCTTATAACAACAGCTACCAATCAAGCATTGGGATGCCTCCATATGAAGCTTTGTATGGCAGAAAGTGCAGAATTCCCCTGTGTTGGGATGAAGTAGGTGGAAGAAAGATGATTGGGCCAGAAATTATTCAGCAAACAGAGGAGAAAATCAGATTGATTAAAGATCGACTCAAAGCTGCATCAGACCATCAGAAGTCTTATATTGATCTGAAGAGAAGGGATATTGAGTATACAGTGAGTAAGAAAGTATTCCTTAAGGTTTCCTCTTAGAAGAAAATTATGAGATTTGGCAGAAAGGGAAAACTGAGTCCTCGTTTCATCGGGCCATATGAGGTTCTGGAAAGAGTGGGTCATTTGGCATATCGTTTAGCATTACCTCCAGAGTTGGAGAAGATACATAACATCTTCCATGTGTCTATGTTAAGGAGGTACAGATCTGACCCATCTCATGTGTTACCAGTGGAAGAAATTGAAGTGAATCTAGACCTCACATATGAGGAAGAACCCATAGAGATTCTGGTTTATGAGGTGAAGCAGCTACGGAACATGCAAATACCATTGGTAAAGGTGCTGTGAAACCATCATTCAGGCCACGAGGCTACTTGGGAACGTGAGGAGGACATGAGGAGGCAGCACCCACAGCTGTTCAAAGACTAATACCAGGTAAAATTTCGAGATAAAATTTATTTTAAGGGGGGGGGGGGGAGAATTGCAACACGCCTATATGCATAGCCTAGTATATTTTACTGTTCCGGTGACCGGTGTCGGTCCAGACAATTAAAGGGATTAGAACCACATCTAAGACACCTAGATAAGCCCTGAATGCAAATAATTAGTGATTGCTAGATAGTTAAGTATAAATAAGAAAAATAGAACATAAAAGGTTAAATGAGATGGGAGTCACAACGATGGGTGACCTTCCCGGGAAGTGACTGCAAAGGCCATCGTAAGCCTAATTTTGAATCGGAAAATGTGATGCTATGGTCTTCAGGACTATTGCGAACACAATAGAAAAGAGAAAATCACAGAAAAGAATTGTTAAGCAGGTCAAATAATTAGGTCAGGAATCCGGAAGAAATATTGAATAACTAGCAAACCGGATCAGACCAGCGAGGGCCAAATTGGTCAATTCACTCCTAGAGCTTACTCCTAACCTAACTGTCCAATAAAAATGGAAAAATAAAAATTTCAGAATATAGAATTAAATTAAAGAAACAAGGAAAAATAAAGGAAATGGAAAAAGGAAAGGAAATTGAATTTTTACATCACCTTAGTGACATTATACATGATGTCAAAAATAAATCTAATTACTTCAATTTTTTACTAAGTCAAAAAGTAAGTTAAATACACAAAAATTAAAGAAAAAAAAAAACAAAATGTCATCTTCTTTCTCCCATGATTGCCATCCACTCTCATCTCTCTCTCTCTCTCTTCCATAGCCAAACCTCCATGAAAGCTTGAACACAAGCTTGAAATCCCTCACTTAACCCTAATTTTTCCCCTAATTACTTCATAAAAGCTTGTTATCTCAACTTAAGAAGGAGATTAAAAAAGAAACCAAGAAGGAAAAGTGAAGAAAATTAGTGATTGGAAAATCAAAGTTGAGGTTGGTAGTTTAATTTGAAATTCTAGTTTAATACTTGTGCTTTTAGTTCATTTAACCTAGAAATTAACTTAAAATTAAAAGAAAACAATTATGGGGGACTAGATAGGAAATTCAGCCAATATTAAGGGGTATTGAAATTTCATGATTTTTATGGAATTGAAGTATTAGTTAAGTTGAATTGAGTGTATAAAGGTTAATTATAAACTTTAATTTCATTAGATTGCATAATTGTGTAATTAGGGTTCTTAAGCCTCTTGAAAATTGAAGGAAATGGTCAATTAGTGCAAATGACCTTAATTGAGGTGAGAAATGGTCAATTGGGACCATTTGTTATGTGTATGAATTGATAGAATTTAATTGCAATTCGGATTGGTTAGGGTTTCTATTCTAGTAGCTTGACCTAGGTCCTTTTAAGGGACTAAAACTGAAATTTTACTAACCCAATTGGTGTGAGGCCAATTGAGAATGAAAACAAACACATAATGACACATTTTTCATGTAGAAACCATGCCCAGAAAATGACATTAACATAGTGAACAATTTGGTCAAATCTGGGTAATGTGCACTGCCTCTGTACAAAAATAACCAAATAAACAGTGTTTGTTCATTTGGCCATAACATGGGTTAGACAGGTCCAAATGACCTGATTTTTGTGGCATTAGAAAGGTATGACATATCACTACAACTTTCATGAAGAACACTAACCCAAATTCTATCACACCTTACCCCTCTGTAAGGCATAACATGATCCCATAGTATACTTAATGAATTATCAAACTTCACCTACAGATAATCTATTAAATACACTATAAGGGATTTTAAAACAATTTTCTTACTTTTTGAAGGTGGTGAGCATTTTTGGTAGGAAATAAAAACTTTTATTTGAAGTTAAACCACATATCAAATTTTTAATCAATTTAAAGTTTCCGTAAATTTTATAAAAATTTCGGCAGAGTGCCGTCTATAATTGGAAAAAACCAGTTCTTCAAAACCTGTGAAAACACTTCCAAATAGTGCACTTCATCAAATCTCAACCACTAATCTCCACAATTCAAAACAAAATTGTCATTTCAAATATTTCAAATTAATTTATACACATTGCATTCAAAATAAATAATTTGCAATCACAATTTAATTTATAGGCACAAAAATCCAAAATGTAATATTATTATAATTTACTGTACAACTGCTCAATTTTACATATATACATATGACAATACCATATTTACATAAACCAAAATACAATGGGTATAAATAATATACCTGTACAAAAATCTTCAAATTGTGCTCCCCTATTACTGTAGCAGCTCACTCTGCTGCTATGTCCTTTTCCCTATCTGCAACAGCAAAAGAAGCTATCACTGAGTATAAAAATACTCAGTGGTACACAATAAAGTATAAAATGCATAATATAAAACATTTATGAATAATTCATAATTCAAAAATCTCACAATCGCATTTCACAATTTTTCAAATCACATTTATAACAAATCACAATTTTCAAAGCTTAATATAACACAAATTTGATCAAATAATTTAATAAACACAGTGTTGCCAATCAATAACATAACTTAGGTCATGACACAAAATTTCCAAACATGCCGTGTTGTACACTACGATAAGGCAAACTCACCCCATTAATCGAAATCAATGATGGAGGTGGCTAGCTAGCTAATGAGTATTCATCCAAACTTATCTCAGACTGGCAAGCCAGAGAGGGAGGAAAATGATCAAATATCAAACTCAACCCCACAAGTGGAGGAGGAACATAGTAACGGATTGCCATGCCAAGTGTGAATCAAAAACAATTTCAAAATTATATTATTCAACGTTTCATGCAAAACATTAATCAATTTTCATTTCAAATTTCCATTTACAAAGTAGGCAACACAAGGGCAGCATACCTAATTTCAACTCCAACATTCTTACTCACTTTAATTCCTTCTCACACACATTCAAATGGTCACTAATTGACCATTACAAGGTTAACATACCATTGCATGAGCAAACCCTAAAGTTGTTCAAGTGTCCAATTTTTCACGTTCATACATGCACAATTCTTGCATTTCACTTACTTAACTATGTTCAATCACTCATCCGCTACCAAAGGCTGCGCATAACCATTTTGCTATCAAGCAAAATCATCAAACCCTAACTAACCCTAGCTGCCGAAATTTGTAAAGTGCACACACACACATGTTTGTTTTATTTTCTTATAATTCCTACACAATTCATGCCATTAAACATGAATTAAATCAAAATAGTAAAAGTTTGGATACTAACCTTGTTGGAGCTGAATTTCAAGCTACCCAAACTTCTTTTTTTTCTTCCTCTTTTGGCTGCCTAGAGGATGTTTAAGTTGCAAGGTTAAATTTTTGTGAAGCTAGGTAAGGGTTTCAAGGCGGGATGAGGTGAGTTATGAAGCTTTTGTAAGCTTTAATGGTGGAAATGGCTATGGAGAGGTTTCGGCTGGTTGATGAGTGGTGTGGCTGATGACTTTTTTTTTGTTTATTCTTATCTCCTTTTATTTGTTTTAAATGGGCTTGATTAATTGTAATTGGTGGTAAATGTTTAATGACATCATGGTGATGTCATAATTAGCTTTTTATCTCATTTTCTCTTATTTTTTTCTCTACTCATTTTCAATTTAATTTTTAGTAATATTTATTCATATTTTGTGTCATAATAATTATTTACTTAACTGGACAAGTTGGCCAAAAATCACCTCTGAAGGCGAAATGACCAAAATACCCTCCGTTTGGCTTAACAAACTAAAATTGTCTGTACCGATTGAAAAAAAATTTCTAAGCATTTCCTTAGCATTCTAATGCCTTAGAACCCTCAATGAATCTTCTCTAGAGTCCCAAAAATTATTTTATGAATTTTCCCTAGGGTCTAAGGCTTCTAGTTGCGAGGACCGCAACTTTCCACTGAGTTACCCATTGCTAGGGCACCGGCTCATTTAACTTGGTTGTATTTTATTTCTAAAATTTTTCCTAAATTTTTCTTGTTAATATTTGATTTAATTATGGTTCCTCACTTTAGTTTAAGTATTTTTTCAGACGTTCTAACTGTCCGGACCGATAGCGGTCATCGGAACAGTAGAATGTATAGAGTTGCTACAGTGAGGGTGTTACAGGAACATCACCTTGTCCTAGCTGATTCACAGTACTCTGACTTCGAGGTGTACTACCCCTACCTCTGCCTCTGCCTCTACCAACTGCTGGTGAACTCTTTGGGGTAGAAACTTGGGCTGATCCTTCTGACATGGTAAATGAAACATAACGTCGTGAACTTACACAATCCTTAGCAAAATGACCAGTCCCTCCACAATTAAAACATGCTCCTATAGCTCTATAACATACTCCACTATGTGGTTTACCATAAGTCTCACAAAGTCGATCCAACAGCGTATTTCTGTGTGTCTGTTGAGTTTGCTGATCGGATTGGGGTGATTTATGTCCAGAAAATCTACCTCTACTCGATTCGCGCAAGACTGATCCTCCAAAATGTTTTCTTTTCCCATAACCACTCTCAGTAGCTTGGCCAGTAACCTTTTCAGTTTTCTCTTTTGTTAGTAGTATGCCCTAGAGCATATCATTTAGTATGTATCTTGTACATATTTTTATTAATAAAAGGCATTTTCACTTTTTCATTTACATAATATATTTATGTGTAATAGAAAAGGTCCATTGATATTTTGTTAGAAATATTATTCTTAAGTTGTTAAGAATATGAGTGACAATATTTCTAGCACAAAGTATCATAAATAGGTTCACAATCGAGGATACTTCATAATAAGGACATGACTTATCCAGAAAGATTGTATTCATGTTTGTTCCCAAGTTATTTATATGAGATATAAATAAGATGGAATGGTGAGTCTCATGCCATATAACAAACATGATAGGCACTTATAAATGATATGTAGGCCGAACCAGTGACACTTATGACAAGCACATGGAGTTTACTCTTATCAATGTTTTGTCATAAATCATATCAGTGCATATAATCTTTAGACCTGAGATAGCACGCTTATCTTGTATATAGGTAGTTTGAGTTTGATCTCGCTTTCATACTTGTGCCGTGTATGGGTATATGGGCATCTGTTGGCTCTTACTAGTTATATATGGAGGTAGGTGTTGATCAAGATGGAATCTGCTCTCTAAGTAAATAGAGATAAAATCCTATGTTCATTTAATTGTTCTTGATGTTTCAAGTTCTGCCAGACAGATAGATTTATTCGTAAAAGAGTTTCGATGAGAAAATCTTTTAATCAAGAACTGGAATTAAAAGAGAACATAATATTCATAGCAAATGGAGTTTGACATAAACCATGACTCCAGCTTGAGTTGGGATTTTGTAACAAAGAGATTCTAGTGCATGGTAACATATGATTATAGGTTCATTTAAGGTAAACCTTATTACTAATTGGGTGGCCATGGCATACTATGCTAGGTGTTAACCATGGTCTATGAGGTTCATAAAATGATTTAGAGAAATCATTTATGGTAAGAAAGAGTTCTGATGATATTAAGAGTTGATATCATGTCTCATTGCCAATTAGTGATGAGCCTAGTAAGTCACACACATACACAAGTTATCACCTATTTAAATATGATTTAATTAATTAATTAAAGAGTTTAATTGATTAATTAAATAGGTTTGGTTTGCAATTAAATTGCAAAGTCCCTAGCATGACTTGAAACCAAATCTAGATTATTGGATGTATAGTATAAGTTAAATTTATATTTAAAGTGTTTAAATATGAATTTAATTAATGAGAAATTAATTAATAGAGATTAATTAATTAATTTATATTTGATATAAATTGATTAGAAGAAAAAATAATAATTATTTTGGGTTAAGAACTCAAAATTAAGACACAGGGGCATTTTGGTCATTTCACAGTGTGACACGTGGCACCATGAGATGGTGACACATGGGATTACACATAAGCTTTCCAAATGTTTTTTAATCATGTAAGATGATTAAAATCAAGATTAAATATAGGTTTGACACTTGGCACAATGTGATTGGGTCACTTAAACCTAGAGCTAATCAAAGGGTGACATGTGGCAAGGGTTTAATGTGTTAACCTAGCTATATAAGTGTTGTTATGAAAAAGAAAAACAACCAGCAGCCACTCCTCTCCTTTGTCACGCTATTTTGTGGCTCTTCATCTATTCTTCTTCATCTCTCATCAATTCAAAGAGATTAGCCACCAATCTCTTGAATTAAGAACACTAGAAATTGTTTCTAGTGTCCTGTTTACATCTCTAATCTCTTAAAAGGCAGAACTTGAATTTCTAATTAATAGAAAAAGCTTTAGAAGCTGTTCAAGGGCTGCCATAGGTGTTCTTGGTGTGGAAAAGCTAGAGGGACAACATTTGGTGTCCTGAAGACAAATCTCAAAGGCGCAGACACGCTGCAGTGCATCAAGAGGTTAGTGTAATCGTTCTTGATTTAATCTAGGGTTCTAAAATTAATTTGATTAATTTTAAAATCTTAAATAGCAAATACAGATCCAAAAACATATTAAAAGAGTTTTAATATGTTGTTTATCATTGAAATCAAATAGATAAAAATAAATCTTGCATGATGCATGTGACCCTAGGTGAAAATTTTTGAATTCAATGGTATAAACTTGTGTTTTTCACGCTTCCGTTCCTTCAATTGGTATCAGAGCCAATATATTTGCCTTTTAGATTGATGTTTATATGATTTAATTGTGTGTTTGATCATGAGATCAAAAGTTCATTGCTGGTTGCAAAGCCAAGGTGGCGGCACAAATGATGAACACCATGGTGCGCATGGTTAATGCACCACAATGGTGTGCAAAGGTAAATGGATGGTGAATGTGCAATTGTTGTATGATCTAGGATCCATTTTATGTCTAATTAAATTTTTTAATTAGAATTTTTATCACACAATTAAATTATGATTCAAATCAGAATTTTAAAAATTGTTTGAATGTGATTCAAATCTGAATTTTAAAAGTTGTTTGAATGTGATTCAAATCTGAATTTTTAAAGTTGTTGGAATCATATTTAAATCTGATTTTTTAAAATTGATTGAATAAAATTCAGATCTGATTTTTTAAAAAATGTTTGAATGTGATTGAAATCTGATTTTTTAAAAAATGTTTGAATGTGATTCAAATTTGAATTTTTAAAGTTGTTTGAATGTGATTCAAATTTGAATTTTTAAATTTGTTTGAATGATATTCAAATCTGAATTTTTAAATTTATTTGAATCATATTCAAATCTGGATTTTTAAGTTGAATATGAGATATTCAATTTAATTTAAGTATGTATGTTTTATTTAATTGTTAAATAGTGATATGCATGATGGATGATCATGTACTATAAAAGACCAATGTGATTGGATTTATTTCTTTTATGTTTCTTTGGGATTGTAAATTAATTAATTTATTTTAATTTATTTTGGGCATGTATTATTAAGTTTGTAATAATTTTTGGGTTATAATTTCATTTATTTAAGTTCTTGTAAATTCGCCTTGGTATGCCAAGGATTACTATGTAATATTGGATTGCAAGAAGTTCAAGGAGGTCAAGAGCATTGGTGGGACTAGTGGGAGGAATTCAAGATCAAGTGTTGATTATGTACTCCTTCAGCAACTCTTGTAAAATGAATGAATGAAATGCACCTAGGAATGCCCTGATTCAATTCTTGGTGGCTCAGAATTGAATCCCTTAGAAAGTCCATGATCATACCATATTTATTGCTTATCCATGAATGCATGAGATGTATGGGAATGTATGCTATTATATGATATATGCATGCTAATTGGATAATATGCAAAGTGAGACCTTAATAGTAATTAGAATGACCAACAAAATCTTCCAAACAAATGATTAAGTTGGAAATGCTATAATTAAAGTAATTATAACATAGGCCCTCCATTGGGGCAATTATTTTAAGAAATTTTAAATAGTTGCATAAGATGTAATTAATTTAAGAGATTTTCTTAAGAATAATTGTTAAGCATGAGATGTTGTAAATATGTAAATGGTTTGGTGGCCAATATTGGATGTACCTGAGGACATTAAAATTATTTACATAATTACTGGCTCAATGGGATCAACTTAACTAATGCAAGATAAGTCAATAATGGATGTACCTGAGATTTTGAGCATTAGGGGCTAGGTAAAGGATTGAACCTCACATGAGATGTGATGGGCAAGGAGTTGCTCACTTATAGTTTATTGTAATTCCAATAATGGATGAACCTGAGGATGATCAATAGAATTATAAGAATTCAATCACCCACTAGAAATCCATCCAACTAGGATTTGTTTCTTACTTTGGAAGTGTAGGATTCCTAAGTTAGTGGGAGGACCAATTTGATTAAAAGACCATAATCATTTTGGTTAATTACATGATACATTTACTAATTAATCTGGTTATTTTCTGCAGTTAATTTTCTGATAAAAATGAGCACAAAACAACCACCACCATCCAATATCCTTGCAAGCATACTTGATCGCAATAGGTTGACAGGACCTAATCTGTCTGATTGGCTAAGAAATTTGAAACTTGTCCTGAACCTTGAACATATAGGATATGTTCTAGATTCAAATGTTCCTGGTCCCTTACCTCCAGAGGCCACACAAGAGGAACATGAAACTTTGGATAAGTGGAAGGAGCATGATATGAGAGCTAAGTGTTACATGCTTGCTTCCATGAGTAATGAGTTACAAAAGCAGCATGAGAACATGTTGAGTGCGAGTGAGATCCTCCTTCACCTACAAGAGTTGTATGGTGAGCACAGCAGGAATGCTAGGTATGAGATATCTAGACAGCTATTTCGTATGAGGATGTCTGAGGGACAGAATGTTGGGGATCATGTCCACAAGATGATTCGGCTGATTGAGCAGTTGGAACATCTTGACTTCAACATGGATTTCCAACTACAGACGGATTTGATCCTTCAGTCCCTTCCTGAGTCTTTTGGGAATTTTGTGACAAATTTCCATATGACTCAACAGGAATGCACCTTAGCTGGTTTACTCAACATGCTGGTTATTGCCCAAAAGAATATGCCGGGCAATAAAGGAAAAGAGGTAGCTTTGATTGCATCTTTTTCTACTGGAAAGTCCAACAAGAAGAAGGGCAATAAGAAAAAGAAACCTCAGATTCCTGGTCCTTCCAAGAAAATAGCTAAACAGAAAAGGAAGGCTAAAGCTGATGGAGGCAAAGGAAAGTGTTTCCACTGCCAGAAAGATGGGCACTGGAAAAGGAATTGCCCAGAGTATCTTGCTTCTCTGAAGGACAGGAAGGATACACCTTCGGAAGGTATGTCCATATCTTGTTATTTAGATTCTGATGATACTCATAGTTCATCTACACTTGATTTTAGATATCGGTGCGCTTCTCACATTTCTAATGATATGCAGGAACTAGCAAATAGTAGCAGCTTGCGTTCTCAAGATATTAGAGTCCGAATTGGCAATGGCTCAACTGTTGAAGCTTTAGCCATAGGATCTAAATCTTTTTACATGTTTGGACATGTTTTGTGTTTGGATAATATTTTATATATACTTGATGCTTTTAAAAACATCATTTCTATATCTAGTTTGACTAGAAATGGCTATGAATTTCAGTTCACAGATGATGTTTGCAATATTTATTTTGGAAATAAATATGTTGGTTCGGGTTATATGAATGATGGTCTTTATTATTTGGATAATAATGACAAACACAAATTGAATGCAAGTGATCTAAAAGAATGCAATGCCATGGTGAAAACCAACTCAAGTTCAAAATATATTTGGCACTTAAGGTTATGTCATGTTGCGTAAGATAGGATTGCAAACCGAGAAAATGGGGATTCTATCCTCATTGGGCTCTGAGCCTACTCCAACTTGTGAATCTTGCCTTTAGGGCAAAATGACTAGATCACCCTTTGTTAGACAAAGGCAAAGAGCTGAAAATATTTTGGAGCTAATACATAGTGATGTATGTGGTCTATTTAAAGAAATGGCTAGAGGGGGCTTTCATTATTTTATTACCTTTACTGATGATAAATCAAGGTTTGGGTATTTGTATTTGATGAAATACAAACATGAATCTTTTGAAAAGTTCAAAGAATTTAAATCTGAAGTAGAAAATCAAACAGGAAAGAGTATTAAAGCTCTTCGATCAGATCGTGGAGGTGAATATTTGAGTACTGAATTTGATGAATACTTGAGAGAGCATGGCATTGTTTCTCAGTTGACTCCTCCAGGAACGCCACAGCTGAATGGTGTATCTGAAAGGAGAAATCGTACCCTATTGGATATGGTACGTAGTATGATGAGCTATACTGATATGCCAATCTTCTTTTGGGGATTTGCATTAGAATCAGCTTTGTATATTCTAAATAGGATTCCATCAAAATCAGTTTCTTCCACACCTTATGAGATATGGCATGGAAGAAAACTAAGTCTTAAGCATGTTAAGATTTGGGGTTGTCTAGCTTATATCAAAAAGCTGAACACTAATAAATTAGAGACCAAATCAGAAAAAGGTCGATTTGTTGGATATCCAAAAGATAGTTTTGGATATTATTTTTATTTGCCTACTTCACAAAAGGTTGTGATAAGTAGAGATGCCACATTTCTTGAACAACAGTTTGTTCAAGAAGGAGGCAAAGGAAGGCAAATAGAGTTAGAATTGGAGATTTCTGACCAACCAACACATGGGATTACACATAAGCTTGCCAAATGTTTTTTAATCATGTAAGATGATTAAAATCAAGATTAAATATAGGTTTGACACTTGGCACAATGTGATTGGGTCACTTAAACCTAGAGCTAATCAAAGGGTGACATGTGGCAAGGGTTTAATGTGTTAACCTAGCTATATAAGTGTTGTTATGAAAAAGAAAAATAACCAGCAGCCACTCCTCTCCTTTGTCACGCTATTTTGTGGCTCTTCATCTATTCTTCTTCATCTCTCATCAATTCAAAGAGATTAGCCACCAATCTCTTGAATTAAGAACACTAGAAATTGTTTCTAGTGTCCTGTTTACATCTCTAATCTCTTAAAAGGCAGAACTTGAATTTCTAATTAATAGAAAAAGCTTTAGAAGCTGTTCAAGGGCTGCCATAGGTGTTCTTGGTGTGAACAAGCTAGAGGGACAACATTTGGTGTCCTGAAGACAAATCTCAAAGGCGCAGACACGCTGCAGTACATCAAGAGGTTAGTGTAATCGTTCTTGATTTAATCTAGGGTTTTAAAATTAATCTGATTAATTTTAAAATCTTAAATGGCAAATACAGATCCAAAAACATATTAAAAGAGTTTTAATATGTTGTTTATCATTGAAATAAAATAGATAAAAATAAATCTTGCATGATGCATGTGACCCTAGGTGAAAATTTTTGAATTCAATGGTATAAACTTGTGTTTTTCACGCTTCCATTCCTTCATCTTTCTCTTGTGTACTCTTCTTCACTGCCCCTTTTGATTCTATCCTTTTCAGTTCCAGGGTTTGTAAAATCAATTCATAAAAATTCTGGTGTCGGAACCCCACCACTTGCATTCTCAAAGTAGGCCTCAACCCGGCCTCAAATCTCTTACATCGGTTTATGGGGGTGGTGACCAAGCTTCCGGCATAGTGGCTTAGTTGAGAGAAATCCCGCTCATACTTTGTTACAGTTCTATCCCCTTGCTTCAGACTTAAAAACTCTTGTAGTTTCATGTCTACATAAGTATCGGGGACCCATTTCTGTCTGAATTCTCTCAAAAAGTCTGTCCAAGTGAGAACTGGTGGCTCTACCAGGCTATAGGGGATGGCCTTCCACCATTCATATGCATCCCCTTGGAGAAGCGATACTGAATATTCGAACTTTAACTCTTCAGCACACTGTAGTTTCCTAAAAACCAGTTTCATCCTCTCTAACCACTGTTCTGCTTCCAGTGGATCCACTGTTCCTTTGAATTCTGTGGCCCCAAATTTCAATAACTTCTCATATTGTCTTCTCAAATTTGTGGTTGTCTTTGTAGAGGCTTGTGTCTGAGCTTGTTTTGGCAAGTTTCCCGCCATTTGTTGAAAGAACGCAGCCATCTACTGTGCAAACTGAGCAGGAAACTGCAGTGCTTAATGAGGAGCTAGAGTGGCGGGCCCACTCACATTCTGGAGTGTTGGGGCTTCTCCTTGGGCCTCAGCCTTGACAGATTATTCTACAGAATGATCTCCATGTTTCATTCTGTTTTCCAGAATTTCTACTTCCTGAGATCAAACACAAGGAGGTTGACCTCCATTAGTGCATATTCATGATGTAAATATGTCATATGTACCAATTTAAGACACTTGAGCAGTTGTACTTAGCAAAGGAAATATGTACATGCACAATCAAAATTCATTTCAAAACCATGCTCTGATACTACTAAACATGTCACACCTTATGCTCTGTAAGGCATAACATGATCCCGTAGTATACTTAATGAATTACCGAACTTCACCTACCGATAATCCACTAAATACACTACAAGGGATTTTAAAATAATTTTCTTACTTTTTGAAGGTGGTGAGCATTTTTTGTAGGAAATAAAAAATTTTATTTGAAGTTAAACCACATATCAAATTTTCAATCGCAAATTTTATAAAAATTTCGGCAGAGTGCCGTCTATAATTGGAAAAATCCAATTCTTCAAAACCTGTGAAAACACTTCCAAATAGTGCACTTCATCAAATCTCAACCACCAATCTCCACAATTCAAAACAAAATTATCATCTCAAATATTTCAAATTAATTTATACACATTGCATTCAAAATAAATAATTTGCAATCACAATTTAATTTACAGGCATAAAAATCCAAAAGGTAATATTATTACAATTTACTATACAACTGCTCAATTTTACATACATACATATGACAATACCATATTTACATCAATCAAAACACAATGGGTATAAATAATATACCCGTACAAAAATCTTCAAGTTGTGCTCCCCTATTACTATAGCAGCTCACTCTGCTGGTATGTCCTTTTCCCTATCTGCGATAGCAAAAGAAGCTATCGCTGAGTATAAAAATACTCAGTGATGCACAATAAAGTATAAAATGCATAATATAAAACATTTATGAACAATTCATAATTCAAAAATCTCACAATCGCATTTCACAATTTTTCAAATCACATTTGTAACAAATCACAATTTTCAAAGCTTAATATAACACAAATTTGATCAAACAATTTAATAAACACAACGTTGTCAATTAATAACACAACTTAGGCCATGACACAAAATTTCTAAACATGCTGTGTTGTATACCATGACAAGGCAAACTCACCCCACTAATCGAAATCAATGAGGGAGGTGGTTAGCTAGCTAATGAGTACTCATCCAAACTCACCTCAGACTGGCTAGCTAGAGAGGGAGGAAAATGATCAAATATCAAACTCAACCCCACAAGTGGAGGAGGAACATAGTAAGGGACTGCCATGCCAAGTGTGATAAAAAACAATTTTAAAATCATATTATTCAACATTTCATGCAAAACATTAATCAATTTTCATTTCAAATTTCCATTTACAAAGTAGGCAACACAACATGTCTCAAAGCATTGTTTAGCATAAATTGCTCCAAAATGCATTCAAATAAATTTTCTAATAGCAAATCGAAAGTGAAAAGTTATTGTGCACAAACCTGATGTGAGTCACCTCTAAGCTTTGACTCAGTTTGCCCTATCCTTATCCGGGTTTTTATCAGCTGAAACACGTAATTTATAGTGTTTCAGTATCTTATCTCACAATAAATCCAATAATTAATTCATATATACTCAATTCTAGCCCAATATGCTTAAACTAAAGTTCTTGGAAATTTTCATTTCGGGGTTATTATTCATGTCAATATATTGACTTTCTTATGTTTAATAGGTATGGGAAATCCAATTATACCCACATACCACATTTTGGTTACCAATTTTGTTGGTTTTAGTTGCTCCTTAGATTTTTAGGTTTTCTAGGCACAATTTCAAATTTTCCAAATTTGGCATCCTATTTTGTACTGTTCCATTGGTCATGTTGCTGTTAGAATTTGGCAAAGTTTTCTTTATAGAAGTTATTCCTTATTGTCTTAACTTTAATTCTCTTTTTGAATCACTCCATTTGGAGTTTTGTAGCCCAAGATATGACTATTTGAATGGGGCTGGCCGGATTTGGTGTTACCTGCACTCGGCATTTTCTCGATAATCGCACTTTGGTGTCTTGATCGCAAGTGACTTTTCGGATAAGTTATGATCAAAATTTGGGTTTGTTTTCTTCATGAAAGTTGTAGGGCTATGGCTCAGCTTTCCATCGTATAAGATTCAGGTCATTTAGACCTTTTTAGACCAAGTTATGGCCAAATGAACAAATACTGTTTATTTGGTCATTTTGGTACAGTGGCAGTGCACTATACCCGAGTTTGACCTAATTGTTCACTAAGTTATGGTCATTTTCTGGGCATGATTCCTAAATGAAAAATGGTCCATTTTGTGTCTAGTTTCATTCCTAATTGGCCTCACACCAATTGAGTTAGTAAATTTTCATTTTTGGTCCCTGAAAAGGACCTAGGTCAAGCTGCCAGAATATGAACACTAACCAATCCGAATTGCAATTTGGTTCTATCAATTCACATACACTACAAATGGTCACAATTGACTATTTCTCAACTCAAGTAAGGTCAATGGCATCAATTAATCAATTCTCCAATTTTTTTTCTAATTATCAAAATACTCAAGAACCCTAATTACATAAAGTTCAAATCTAATGCATTCAAAACATATATCCATACTCTACATACATAACTCAACCTAAACAACCATTTAATTTCACCAAATTCCATCAATTCAAACCACACCTAAGGCTAGCCGAATTTCTAGTTACACCCCCAACAAGTTTTTTTCTTTTGATTTTAAGTTAAAATTTAAGCTATTAAACTAAAAACATAAATATTAAACAAAGAAATTCCAATTCAAACTACTAACCTCAACCTTGAATTTCAATTCTTCACTTACTTCCTTTTCTCCTTTTCTTTCTTCTTCAATCTTCTTCTCAAAGCTCAATAACAATTTTTCTTTGAGGAAAATTAGGGATTTAGGGTTGAATTTAGGGTTTAGAAAGCTTGAAATTTAGCTTTCATGGTGGAAATTAGAGAGAGAGACAAGAGAGAGAGATGGGGCGGCCAAGGGGTGAAAGAAGACTCAAAATAATTTTTCTTTTTAATTAGTTATTTTATGTATTTATCTCAACAATTGACTTAGTCAAAATATAATTAAATTAAAATTACTTTTTGATGTCATACATGATGTCATCTTGATGAGGTCATAATTCAATTTTCATTTTCTTTTCTTTTTTCTTTTTTCTTTATTTTTCCATTGTTCTTTAATTTAAATCTACATTTCAAAATTTTTATTTCTCAAATTTTATTGGACAGTTAGGTCAGGAGTCACCTCTAGGGGTGAATTGACCAATTGCCCCTCACCGGTTCAATCCGATTTGCAAGTTATTCGATATTTCTTCCGGATCCCTGACCTAATTATTTGACCTGCTTAACAATTCTTTTCCGTAATTTTCTCTTTTCCACTGTGTTCGCAATAGTCCTAAGGACCACGGCGTCACATATTCCAGTTCAAAATTTGAGTTGGGACTGACCTCGCAGTCACTTCCCGAGAAGGTCACCCTTCGCTATGACTCCCAGCTCATTTAATCTTTTATGTTCTGTTTTTCTTATTTATACTTAACCTTCTAGCAATCACTATTTATTTTCATTCAGGGCTTTTCTAAGTGTCTTAAACATAGTTCTAATCCTCTTAATTATTCGGATCGACACCGGTCACCGGAACAGTAACATATACCAGGTGCAAATAGGGGTGTTACAAATTCTGCCTATAACCAAGTCATTTTTCCATCGAAAGTTAGTTGTCCAAAACTGCCAGAACCTAAACAAGTCTTGAAATCTGGGTTAAACCAATTCGGCCAGCCATGTTCAAATGGCCATATCTTGGGCTACAAAACTCCAAATAGAGTGATTCAAAAAGGGGAATAAAGCTAAGACAATGAGGAACAATTTTTATGAAGAACACTTAGCCAAATTCTCACAGCAACATAACCAATGGAATAGTGCAATACAGGACATCAAAACTGAAATTTTGAAATTGTGCCTAGGAGACCTAAAAATTAAAAGGGCAACCAAAATCAATAAATTAAGCAATCAAAATATGGTATTTGGGTGAAATTGAAATTCCCATACCTATTAAGCATAAGAAAATCAATAATTTGACTTGAATAGTGCCGTGAATAGTAAACCCAAAATACAAAATTCAAAGAATATTAAATTAAGCATATTAGAGCTAAACATAAGTAATTGTGAATTTATTATTGAATTTATTATACGTTATGATACTGAAACACTGTAAAACTGTGTGTTTCAGTTGAAAAGAATACCGGGAAAGAACCCGAGACATCCAGTCAAGGCCTAGAGGCGACTCGCACAAGGTTCGTGCACAACATAAAATTTTTCTGTAAATTCTCTTGACAATTTATTTTGATGAATAAATTGTGGTTTATTTTTTATTATAAATTTGTGAATGAAATGAATATTATGCTTTTGACTTAAATTGTTGAAAATTTAATTGTATGTGTTTGAATTGTCAATAAATGTTTAGTAAAATGTTAAGATAATTTTGAAACTATAGGGTCATGACCATATATCTGAATGCCTCACTAGCATGCCTAGTGGGAGGAATTAGTTTTGAATTTTGAATTCCCTCTCTGGCTGAAGTGTTGAGGTGTGTGCCAGTAGAGGAAGAAATTGAATGGGTACCCATAGTTTGAGCTAGCTAGCCTTGAGATTCCTCATAAGCCTCCGACTACTGAGATGAACATTGTACTGATGGCATGATATAACTGTGTATTTTAATGAAATTTGTTTTGGGACTTTCGAAATGAGACTATTTTGACTAAAATTATAAATTGTGTTTTGTATTTATTTTTCATTTTCAGTACCATATTTAAATAAATGTGATTTGATTTATGCATAAAATTTTATTTTAGTATGTTATGCACCACTGAGTCATAGTACTCAGCGATGACTGTTTATAGCTATCGCAAATAGAGAGACTAGAAGAGCAGCAGAGTGAGCTGTTGAGGATTTCAGAGCTACTTCTGGACCTTTTATCAGGTATAATTTTATAACCTGATTGTACATGTTTATTTTGATGTAATTGACTGTATGTAGATTTGTAAATTGGTCATGAGCAGTTGTACGGATTCTGTAATAATATTATTTTGGGTTTTCTTATATAAATTTAGACTGATAAATGTCAATAAACTTTTCTTCAATGAAATGCAAATGAGATGAATTATTATTATTTTTGAGAATAATTGAATTGAGAATTATGAACTGTGGAAATTGATTTAAATTGTGGAGTTTAGGGAAAATTGTGTTAACTTGAGTTATAATGGTGGTTGAGATTGATTGAAGTGATATATTTGGAAGTGTTTTCCACAGGTAAAATTTTTTGTTTTTCTCAATTACAGCCGGCACTCTGCCTAAATTTTTTCAAAATTTATGGAAAAATAAAAATGGACAAAAATTTTTCATAACTTTTAAACTTCAATTAAAGGTTTTTAATGCTTGCTAGAAATGCTCTCCACTTTCAAAAAGTAAGAAAATTATTTTAAAATCCCTTGTAGTGTATTTAATGGGTTATCGGTAGACAGAGTCGGTAATTCATTAGGTATACTACGAGATCATGTTATGCCTTACAGAGGGGTAAGGTGTGACATGTCACCTCATTCATGCAGTGTATTTTGGTAGGACCACTAGGCTTCATCAGATATTTTGTATTTTGTATTTTGTGTTAGATATTAATTTTTTCCATGTAAATTATAAACTCATGTAATTATTGTAAATTATATAAGTTAATAAAATTGAGTATTTCTTTATGAATGTAAGCATTTATTTATTTATGCATGGAATGGAGAAAGATTTGAATTTGAGATAAAGAGATGAGATTTGAGATTGAGGAAAATTACATATATTTAAAATTATTGTTGAGATTTTTTTAACAAGTGGAAATCGTCAAAATGATCAATAATTCAGGGGAGACTCTGTCAGTTTCTCCAGTTAATAAATTGACCCTAAATTAATAAAATAAAATATAATCACTGATAAATGAAACAAGATAAGTTAAGACACTCTGACACCGAGTGTGACATGCCTCGTTCGGCTACACGGTAGACGGGTAAGGGATGTCACACCAAGATTAATAAGGTGGATACTTTTATTACAAGAATTTGACTTGGAGATCAAAGATAGAAGTGTTGCCTAAAATTTGGTTATTAATCATTCAGTAGAGTGGAGTAAGAAAAAGATGCGTTGCTAGTGTAATAATTTTTCCTAAATGAGCACTTATATGCACTTGATAAAGGTGAAACATGGTATGCTGATATTACTAATTATTTAGTTACCAAGTCTTTTCCTCCTAATTCTACTAGAGCTCAAAAAGATAAAATAAATAGTGATGCAAAGTACTATGTTTGGGATGAGCCATACTTATGGAAGTATGGTGTTGATCAAGTGATTAGAAGGTATCTATCTCAATCCGAATA
The DNA here is from genome assembly GCF_030052815.1 of Hevea brasiliensis. NCBI lineage: Eukaryota > Viridiplantae > Streptophyta > Magnoliopsida > Malpighiales > Euphorbiaceae > Hevea > Hevea brasiliensis. The sequence goes on along the minus strand of NW_026614695.1, from coordinate 1,042,876 downwards.
TAACTCTATTCTCACTTTTTGTCACTCATATGAAAGTGGAGGTCACTTTGGAACAAACAGAATAGCTTCTAAGGTACTTGAATGTGATTTCTTTTAGCCTACTTTGTTTCATGATGCTTATATATTTTGCAAGATAAGTGAACAATGCCAAAGAATAAGTAATTTAACTTCTAAAGATCAAATACCTCTTTCCCCTATACTTGCATGTGAAATTTTTGATGTTTGGGGTATTGATTTCATGGGACCATTTCCTTCTTCTTTTTGTTATGTTTATATTATTCTTGTTGTTGATTATGTTTCAAAGTGGGTGGAAGCTAAAGCCACCAAGATTGATGATGCTAAAATTGTTGCAGATTTTATTAAGTCTCACATATTTAATAGGCATAGAATTCTGAAAGCTCTCATTAGTGATAGAGGAACTCATTTTTGCAGTAGAATAGTGGAGGCTCTCTTGAAAAAGTATCATGTGACTCATAAAGTGTCCATTGCATACTATCCCTAAACTAGTGGCCAAGTTGAAGTTTCCAATAGAGAAATCAAATCCATCCTTAAAAACACAGTGAATACAAATAGGAAAGATTTGAGTTTGAAGCTTGATGAAGCACTATGGTCATATAGCATATAAGAAACCAATTGGTATGTCTCCTTATCACTTGGTTTATGGTAAGCCCTATCATCTTCCTTTGGAGTTGGAACATAAAGCATTTTGGGCTATCAAGCAATGCAATTTCAAAATGAATAAGGCTGGTAAGCATAAGAAGTTGCAATTGCAAGAGTTAGAAAAGATACAGAATGATGCTAATAAAAATTCCAAAAATTGCAAGGTGAAAACATAAAGCCTTCCATGATAAAATGATTTCTAGGAAGCAATTTGAAGTTGGACAAAAAGTGTTTTTTTTTCCATTCAAGGCTTAAGTTGAGATCTAGATGGATTAGTCTATTTATTGTTACTAATATTTTTCCACATGGTGTAATTGAGATCCAAAGTTTAACAATAAATAAGGCATTTAAGGTGAATGGACATAGGCTTAAATCGCATGATGAAGGTTTCCAAGTTTGCAATGTAGAGGAAGTGGATTTGGGGGATGCATAGTATGTTGAATGAGAAGAAAGCTTAAAGTCAAGCATAAGACTCTAAACAAATGCGCTGCTTGGAAGGCAACCCAAGAATCAAACAGATTTGGATTTCTATCTCCCTACTTTTTATTTTCTTGATTTTAATATGTCTTCTTTGCATAATAACTTACATTGGGGGACAATGTAAGATTTAATTGTAGGGGAAGGTATTTATGTGTTTAGTTCTTTTACTTAGTAATTTTTTTTTATCTTTTGAAAATTATGGGTTTTAATGTGTTTTCAAGTTCTTTCCATAGTTTGATGAGATTATGCATATTATGATTATGGATTGATCAAGTTTGATGAGAACATGAATAGCTTGGATATATTAATTTGCAACTTAGGCTTTATTTATATGGTAATCGAATTGAAAGGTTGAATATGCTAATATGGAATATCAATACCTTTTGTGAGCTTTTGAGCCTATGATTAAAACATCAATATTAATCTATTTCTTTGTTGTGTGAATATTCATTCCTTTATTATGTATCTCTAGCCTATAAAACAAGTGTTTCTACCCCTTAGTGAGCCAATTTTTAGCCTACATTATTTCTATTCTTTGTGATTGAGCCACATTACAAGTCTTAACCTGTAAAATAAGTGTTTCTACCCTAACCATATGATTACTAAAGCATTTTGAACTTTTTGAAATGGGTTTTAGTTGGAATGTATGTAAAAGAGGTAGTGAATTAGGAATATGAGTTTGAAAGTATACAATTGATATTCCATTGACACAAAATCAAAGTGAAAAGTAGAAACGAAAAGCAACAAATTCAAAAAAAAAAAAGGAAAAGAAAGAAACAAAGTAATTTACATTCATTCTTATGCTTTAATTCCTACTATGAAAAAACATCAATTGTTATAACTATTGTGGTTGAAAAGGTGTGAATAAGAAAGGTGAAGCTAGAAAAGTGCTTGTTTTGTAGTGTGATGAATTCTGGTTGGTATTTGTTTTATGTTGTGAATTCATGAGATGCTCTACTAGTTTCTTTAGTTCTTTAACTTATATATCATTTGTTTCATACCTTGTCCCTAGCCCCATTATAACCAAATGAAAGACCTTTTAATTTATGATATGCATATGATCAAAATAGTGGAGATTAGATGAACAAGCAAGCTTATGGTTGTGCATTTTCATTGAAATGAATTTGAGAGTAAACATAATGCCTAAACACATAGAGAAAGAGTGATTATTCCGCCATGTGAGGATTTTCCATTGTGGCATGCTTAACTTTTTTTTTATGAGATTGCTATGTTAAGTTCTAATGTTTTTTAAGTAAATATGTTTATTATATTTATGATACTTTGAGAGCTTAGTTTTGTTCATACTTATAGTGTGTATGTTTCAGATGGAGCTTGTATGTGATCCACTATTTAGAGTATGAATCTGACCTTATGAGCTTAGAAGTACCTTAATTAATATATTTTGCAGTGATATGTGAACAATGAGAGAAATTAGGCTAGATTACAGTAAGAGTCGCATTTTAAGTGTGTTTGGGCTCTTTATGTTGAGTTATATGAGACCAGAAGTTAGAGCCTTAAATGGTGGGTTTAATTATTTTATTTGAAGCCCAAAATAAATAAATTAGAGGTGTATGGGTCTCCTAGGTCGTGTAAGTGGCAGATCTATATGAGGAGAGTTGTTTTTAACTTATTTTCCTACTTTTACTAAGATTCTTGAGAGAGAATTAAGCCAGAATGCAACTAGGACTTCCAAATCAAATATGGAGTCTTAGTTAACCTATTTTTCTCTATAAAAAGGGTCTACAATAAAGATTTAAAGATAATAAATTCTCTTCTACTCATTAACCAAATTCCCTCTTAATGCATTCAAAGGTATCAGTTGCTTGATCTAGTTGTTGGTGTGATTTCTTCTTCTTCCTTTTGGCTTATGGAGTGCTTCTACATCCTTTGGAGTATGTGGCATCATAATCAATATCAAATCCAAGTTGTTCAAATTACTTCTAAAAGGGGCAGTATGCTTTTCTCTCTTTTGTTGTTAATTTATTTATGTTTAATGTTCTTAGTTATGCGTGAGTAGTTTTGCAATTTAGTAAGGAGATAGTTGAAGCCATGAAACATGTTATCGTGAGGCTTTTATTTGAGTTTAATAAAATATGAATTTGTTCTGTATTAAGTATTACTTATATTTTTATTTATTTTATGAATGTCGAATGTATAGTTGGATAGGGTGGTCAACTAATTAATTATGCATGAAAATATATTGCTAAGTTAAGATAATTTGAGTACGTAATAGCTTGAATATTCTGACTACAAGTAGCACATAAAGATTAGTGTCTAGGTTGAACGAGCCATGCTAAATGAGTTTGTTACCTTGAATTGGAATGTCTTTCTAATGAGTAATGCTACCATTAAACTTAATTATAAACTATTCTAGTCTTAGATTGAGTGTGATGGTAAGGAATTAATTATAGAGCACTTCTTGGTTAATTTAATATAAGGAAAGATAAGGAAGTTGTTAACTTCTATAACCAATTTACTTAATTGAATAAATTTGCATCTTTAGTTAATGAGTAATACATGTTACATGGTGTGTAACACCTCTATTTGTATAGCCTGGTATATTTCACTGTTCTGAAAACCGGTGTCGGTCCGGATAATTAAGGGGATTAGAACCACATCTAAGACACCTAGATAAGCCCTGAACGCAAATAATTAGTAATTACCAAATAGTTAAGTATAAATAAGAAAAACATAACATAAAAAGCTAAATGAGCCGAGAGTCACAGGGATGGGTGACCTTCTCTGTGACACCCCTTACCCGTCTACAGTGTAGCAGAGCAAGTTATGCCACTCAGTGTGCCGGAGCATCAATTTATGTTTCTATTACAATTTATCCCTTTATAATTCATTTATTTTCAATTTTGATAAATCTGAATTTATCCGTAAATTTTATAGAAAATTCGACAGCGTGCCGGCTGTAAATTGGAAAAACAGTTCTTCTGAACCAGTTTAAAAACACTTTTAAAATAATTTCCAAATCCAAACTCCATTATACACATTCAAGTCAATCTCTAAATCTCAATCTCAAATCACAATACTATTTTCAAAACTTTTCTGTTCACTTCATCATTTGAAGCATATTCACAAATAATTCTCAACATTTCATTTATCAACATACATAATGCAGAAAACCTCAATAATATGAAATTTCATATATTTACATTAATACATAATTACAGGAGTTTATAGTTACAATCCAAACTAATACAAAATGCAAAATACAAAAGGGCCACCTATAGTCCTAATGTCCTACCATATGCAGTGCAGATGTGAGATGACTCTAGACCCCGATGCAGCTCTGAAGGCTCACCCCATCTGATGTCTGCTGGGCTCCCCAGCTAGGTCTCCAGTACCTGCGCGTGGCAAAAGCAACACGCTAAGCAATTCTACTTAGTAGTGACAATATAAAATAATATAAAATAACATAAAATGAAACGAATATGCAGAATATGTGTTTACATTTTTCGTAGACTTAACTTCTGATATTAATTTCATTATTATTTGATTAAACTTTGATAAGGTTTATTATCATTGCCCAAGTAACCCATATGTAACACCCCTATGTTCGGTAGTGCGTTCTACTGTTCCGGTGACCAGTGTTGTCCGGACAGCTAGGATGCCTAGAACTACACTTCGATATAAATGAGGAGACATAAAATAATGAAATACAATAGAAGAAAATACAAGAAAAACAAAGGAAAAATAATAGCAAAGAAATGTAACCAAGTTAAGCGGCAGAACCCTGGCGATGGTGATCAAGACTGAAGTCACGGCGTGGACCGTTGACTAGCCCTAGACTGCGGGGAACCCTGGAAAATATTTTTAGGACTTAAATAGACCCTTATTGAAGTATAAATATTATTAGAAATATCAAAGAAAAATTAAATAATTAGTACAAAGAAAAGTGAGAAATCAAAAAACAGACAAAACCCGGTGTTACCGAAAAATCGGGAATGCAACCCGAACAGGGGCATTATGGTCATTTGACATCCCGAATTGTGTTTTGACCTAAATGTCCATTAAAAATAAGTAATATTACACTTAGAAAATAAAATAAAAAATTAATTTGGTGGTACCTAAAGTAAATAGCAACAATTAAGGGTTTAATGTGGAATAAGTGGGAGTTAAACTTATTATATGATTTATTTGAGTGAGTGGGCCACTAAAGGATTAATTAAAAGCTAAATGGGGCAGGTGTACACCCATTATCCCATCTACATTTCATCTTCCTCACTTAGATTCAACCATGCCGAATTGAGAAGGAAGAAAATCCACCATTGCCATTTCACTTAGAGCTTGATCCTTTCCTCCATTTCACCTTCAATCACTTAGATTGCTTCATAAAAAATTGTCCCCGCATCACAAGGAAGAGCTTGATACCAAAATCAAGAAGTTTAGTGAAGGTTTAACAAGTCCCAACCAAAGGTAAGTTTGTATTTTTGAACTTTGCTTTGTTAAAGTTTGTATACTTGTTATGGGTGTTTGAATTGTGAAGAAAATTTTCAAGTTTGAGGAGTTCTTGATATATCAATTTTGGACAGCCATGGAGTTGTATATTTGATGATTTATTTTACATATGTTTGATGGGAATTCATGTTGAATAGGGTGAATTGATGTCCTAGTAGTTAATTCCACATGTAAATGGTGATTATGCACTTGGAATGGAAATTGATGAATTATGGACACTTTGGCATGGTGAAGCTTTTCGGCAGCCTTGAGGCTTCTTTGATAAATGTATGTGTTCATGAAGATATGGGCAGAATTGTGACATTGAGGATTGATGAGTGTGTATGTAAATTGGTTGTGTAAAGTATATGTAAGAATTAGAAATGTCCATGTGTATGTATTGTTTTATTTGGACTTTATGAATTGGAGTTTTATTTGGTGTATTGAGGATGTTTGTAATCTGCCCAAAATGACTTTAAGGTAAGGTGGTATATGGTTTTGGTAATGTACCAAAACAGAATTGGTAAGGGAAGTGAACTTAGAGTAAGGTAAATGTGTAATTGATGTATGTTTAAGCAAGGTAATTAAGGGCAGTATGCATTTTAGCCTATAACTTTAAATGTGTAACCTCAATTGGTATGAGACCAATTGGAGGTGAAACTAGGCACAAAATGAGGCACAAAATGTGCCAACTTTCATGAAGAAAGCATACCAAAATTCTGCTTGCAAAGTGACATGAAAAATGACCAATTCGGATTAGGTGCAATTGAGGCCTGAAAATTAACCAATTGGGCAGCAGTTAGTGTTTAGGCCATAACTTACTCAAAACAGGTCCAATTGACCTGAAATTTTAACCATGAATAGTTAAGACCCATATCTACAAGTCTTATGAAGACACCAAAGCCCAGAAATGACCATAAGCAAGTCAAACAGCTTGCACAAGTTCGGGTCCAAAAACTGGCCGAACCAAAGTTGACCAATTTGACCTAAAATGACCTAATTTGATGCCATTTGACCAGCAATAGTAAAATGACCATAACTTGGTCTACTTAACTCAGAATGACCTAAAATTTTGCCCCGCGTTCCATAAGACATAGATCTACAAGTTTGTAGTTTTGACCGAAACCCGAAAATCGAGGGAACTAGGTCGTCCAGCTAGGTCAAACTAGTATCCCGGAATCCAGCAAGTTGCATTAAAATGCACTAAACAAGGAAATGAGTTTGGTAAAACGTACCAACCCTAAAATACTATCGAATGTGACACATTAGTAACGTTAAAATCTAATTTACCTAGAACGCATCGAGGGTCGACATATTAGGTTGACTAAGTAAATATTTGAATTCAGTGAATTACTTATCGAACATTATCATTAGAGACAATTTAATTTTGTACTGAAACACTTCAAATTGTGTTTCTTAGTTACCAAAGACTCAGGAAAAGGGAAGGAAACACTGAGTCCAGACCAGGAGATAGATAGCAGAGGTTTGTGCACAACGACTATTTCTTTTGAATTTTTCAATTGAAATGAATTATGACTATTGTACATTATTGTTTTAAATTGTGTTTGTGCACAACTAGTTTTTAACTGATTTTGTTTGAATATTTCATAGGATTAAATGACATGCTTTTCTTATGTATTATGTTTAACAAGCATTGGATTTAATTCAATGATTATTGAAAATTGTTATAGTATGTATGAATTTAGCTTTGTGAAATGGTATTTCCACAAGTATTAAGCATTGTTATGGATTGAATAAATTATGTTTTGGAAAATTGTGATAGAACATGTTTTGAATTGTGATGGTAATTTTCATGGAAAAATGCAAATTTATGATTTGAATTGTGATGAGCATAAAAATTATTGTATATTGGAATTGACTTTGAATCGAATTATATTGTGATTTATGCTCACTAAAAGCATTGTGATATTGTTTTATATCTCACTATAGATGCTTGACTAGGTTATTACCCGTCTCTCTCATTTGTTGAGAAGACAATGGAGTTAGTTGTGTTTTGATTACCATGGTACGTGCACAGGCTTAGATTTTCCTCTGATTTGAGGTCAGATCTAAGTTTATTTTATCGTTATGGCCCTTGCGGAAGATTCATTATTGTGATGGTACTGTGCACGATGATTCGACCTCCCCGACCATAGGGAGTTAGAATCTGATTCGACCTCCCCGACCATAGGGAGTTAGAATCACATCGAATATGGCCCTTTCGGATTAGTCTTGCATAGTTAGTGAGATAAAGATTGATTTTTGAGATACAGAATGGCTTTTGAATGGTAAGGAATTGTGATTTCAATTATGGTTTATGTATAATTGATTTTGTTGGAATTACTTAAATGGATAGTCATGATTTGATAAATTGAATTTTGTGATCAAAGTCATTTATACAAATGATTTACATTATTGGCAATGAATATTTTGAGTTGTGGAATTTGATGAGTATTCAGATTTCCAAATTATTTACTGTAAATTTTGTCAATATATATTGTATTATGTTTTAAATTATAGTTGTGCACCACTGAGTTCACCACTCAGCGATAGCTTTGTATGCTGTCGCAGGTAAGAAGAGCATAGAGCAGTGAATAAGTTTCTTTGAAGACATATTCAGATCAGCTCCAGGTATATCATAGGTATACCCATGTACATAGGTTTTGATGTATGCATGTAATAATATGTATGTAAATTATTTGAGCAGTTGTATAAAAACTCTTGTAAAATATTTTGGTATGTAATTAAATGTAAATTATTGTAAATGTAAATTTGAGATTTCATTTTCTTGAATAGTTTTGTATTATAAATTTTGAGTCTTATAATCAATGAAATATTTCTTCATGATGAGATTAGTTTGAAAATGAATTGATTGCTTATTGAGAATTGAATTATGAATTGAAATGAAGTTATTGAAGTTGTATTTGAGAAAACATATTGGGAACATTTTCTTTTGCAAGATTGAAGAACTGTTTTCTCAAAATACAGTCGACACTTTGTCGAAATTTTAAAAAAATTTTATAACACCAGATTTTAATCCATGACTTTAATTTCCAGAAAATTGTTTTAAAATCCCTTGTAGTATATTTAATGGATTATCGGTAGGAGAAGTATGGTAGTTCATTAGGTATACTACGGGATCATGTTACATCTTATAGGGGAGTAGGGTGTGACACCATACTAGTTGACTGGACTGGATAAACGGGTAAACTAGCACTGGGTAGTAAGTACCTCGGACCATCACACCATTGGTCACATTGTGTCTCCCGGTGTGCAACAGAACAGCTAATAAGCTGTAATAATCATCAGGGTTAAAACCCAAGTATATCAACTCAAATAACATAGCCAAAGGCTATTATTTCACAGAATGGCATGGGAAAGCCATGAAACACGTAATGGCATGAAGCCATATGCGATCGCTAACAGAACCCTATTGGCATGCCAAGCTATCCAAACCAATCTTGTTAGGTATACTAGGGCATTTTACACTTTTGAGTTTTACAATTTTTGAATTTCAAGTTTTAGTGTTACTATTCACTTCATTAGTCAACCAAAATGTTGACTTTTGCATATAGGTACATTGGTTTTAATACTCCCAACATACCACATTTTGCATTTAAAATTTGTTGGTATTGGTTGCCAATACCATTTCTAAGCTTAATGTTAATTAAGCAGAATTTTCAGTTTTCATGCTTCATTTTTACTATTCCATTGGTCATTCTTGCATTGGGAATTTGGCAAAATGATCAACATGAAAGTTGTTTCTTATTTTGTTTAGTTGAATTTCCTTTTTTGAATCACTCCATTTGGAGTCTTTTAGCTCAAGTTATGGTCTAAAAACCACAACTGGTCGGATTGAAATTTTTCTAGACTGACCATATCTACAGCGCAGTGAACAGTGATTGTAACTCACTTGTTGGATAGGTTTTGGTCATAATTTAGGTTAGGTTTCTTCATAAAAGTTGTTGGTCTATATCTCAGCTTATTTCTGGTAAAATTTCAGGTCAATTGGACCTTTCTACATTGAGTTATGGCCAAATGAACAATCACTATTCATTTGGTCATTTTGCCCAAGACTGCAGATCACCCAGATTAGGGCAAGCTTTTGGTCTACTTGGTTTGGTTTTATGAGCATGGTTTCTTCACCAAAGTTGTGCAATTATATGTCTAGTTTCATGTCCAATTGGCCTTGCACCAATTAAACCTCTACAATTCAAGTTATGGCTGCCCAACCCTGCTGGACTCAAGTCCAATTCTGCAGGTCACTCCAATTTTGTAGGTCACTCTAATGGCAGCCACACCAAACCATATCCCATCACTCAACACACTTCATTTTTTATTTAAAGAGAACTAAATGGTCACTAATTGACCATTAAAACCTATTTTCATCATCACATGGTCAAAATCCCATTTTTCCACTCCAAACCCTAACTCAAACATTACCACACATGTATTTTCACTTCATTTCATCAATCCACTTAGTAAATACATATTATGGGCAGCCATGATAGTCTTTTAATTTCATTAAACTCAACACAATCAAACCCTAACCATGGCTACCAAAAATCTAGGGTTTACATACAAATGGTATTCAACAATTTTTTTTCTTTGTAATTTACACTCATTCAAAGTCCTTATCATGAATTTAAAGTAAAATTCATGGTTAGGTCACTAACCTCAAAGGAGTGAGATTTTCCCACTTGCTAAAGCTCTTTTTTCCTTTTCTTTTTGCTCCCAAAAGGATCACCAAGGTGTAGGAGCAAGTTTTTGTGTTGAGAAATTTAAGTTTTAATGGATGGAAACCCAAGAAATCAAGCTTGGGTAAAGCTTGATTATGGAGGGCAATGGTGGAGGTGTGTGTGACGGCAAAGAGAGAAAAGAGAAGAGAGGTTCTGATTTTTTTTTTCTTTTCCAGCCCATTCTATCTCTTTAAATAGAGTTATGCCATGTGTCAATGTTAGATTGGGTGGGAGAACTTTAATGACATCATGATGATGTCATAAATCCTTTTTCTTCCATTTTTCTCTTCATTTCTTGTCTATTTAATTGCCATTAAATTTTTGACAATATTTATTTATATTTTATGTTATATAAATTATTTATTTAACAGGACAAGTTGGCCCAAAAATCATCTCTGAAGATGAAATGACCAAAATGCCCTCCGTTTGGCTTAACGGGTCAAAATTGTCTATACCAATTGAAAAATTTTTCTAAGTATTTTCTTGGCATTCTAATGCCATAAGAACCTCAATGACCTTTCTCTGGAGTCCCAAGAATTATTTTATAATTTTTCCTAAATTTTTTTCTTATTAATATTTGAGCAAATTTTTGGTTCCTCACTTTAGTTTAAATATTTTTTCAAACGTTCTAATTGTCCAATCGACATCGTCACCGACGATGAAGTATGCCGACTAGCTAAAATGAGAATGTTACAACTCTTCCCCTCTAATAAAAATTTTGTCCTCGAAATTTACCTGATGCAAATAGTTGAGGAAACTGTTGCCTCATTATCTCTTCACTTTCCCAAGTTGCCTCTTCAGTGTTGTGGTGCCTCCAAAGCACTTTCACCAGTGGAATTTGTTTATTTCTTAGTTCCTTCACTTCCCGAGCTAGGATTTGTATAGGTTCTTCTGTATATGTCAAGTCCGGTTAGATTTCAATCTCTTCCATGGAAATGACATGTGAAGGGTCTGAGCGATACCTTCTCAGCATGGAAACATGGAATACATTATGAATTTTATCCAGTTCTGGTGGTAAAGCTAGCCGATAGGCCACTGGTCCCACACGTTCAATGACTTCATATGGGCCAATGAACCTAGGGCTTAACTTACCCTTTCTCCCAAACCTCAGTACTTTCTTCCACGGTGAGACTTTGAGAAACACTTTATCGCCAACTGCATACTCTATCTCTTTTCTCTTCAAGTCGGCATAAGATTTCTGTCTATCTGAGGCAACCTTCAAGTTAGCTTTGATTATCTTCACTTTCTCCTCAGTCTGTTTCACCAGGTCTGGTCCTACCAGCTTATCTTCGCCCAATTCAGTCCAATACACTGGGGTTCTACATTTCCTCCCATACAGTGCTTCATACGGAGCCATTTGAATGCTAGCTTGGTAGCTATTGTTATATGTGAATTCTGCCAGTGGGAGGTATCTATCCCAACTCCCCTCAAACTCAATGACACAACTTCTTAGCATATCTTCTAGGATCTATCACATAATTCACATTGTTACTATCTTTTCAATTTATTAACTATAAAAATTCAATTAGTTCTTAGGTTTACCTGGATTACTCGTTCTGACTGTCCATCCGTCTGGGGATGAAAAGCCGTGCTAAAACGGAGTTGTGTGCCCAAGGCTTCTTACAACTTTTTCCAGAATCTCGATGTAAACCTTGGGTCTCGGTCAGATATGATGGAAAGTGGGATTCCATGCAGTCTAACTATCTCACTGATATACAATTCTGCTAGCTTCTCCAGTGAGTAGTCAGTCCTAACTGGCAGAAAATGTGCTGACTTCGTCAATCTATCCACTATCACCCACACTGCATCATGCTTCTTTTGGGTGAGAGGTAGACCACTAACAAAATCCATAGTGACCCGGTCCCATTTCCATTCAGGTATGCTTATAGGCTGTAGCAATCCTGATGGAACTTGATGTTCTGCTTTAACTTGCTAACATGTCAAACACTTAGTCACATAGTCAGCTATATCCCTCTTCATACCAGGCCACCAATACTGAAGCTTCAAATCATTATACGTTTTTGTGCTCCCCGGGTGCAGAGCATAAACACTAGTGTGTGCTTCTTTCAGAATACTAGTCTTCAGTTCCCCATCATCTGGTACACACACTCTTCCTCTGTAATACAGACACCCATCTGCTTTCACCTCATATTCAGTTTCCTTCCCCTCTGGAATTTTACCCACAATGGCCATTAGTTTTTCATCTGCCCTCTGCCCATCTTGTATCTGCTGTAGCAGGGTTGGCCTCATTTGCAACTCAGCTAAAATAGCTCCATCTTGAGCTAAGGACAGACAGGCATTTAGTGATCTTAAAGCTGTGATGGACTTTCTACTCAAGGCATCAGCAACTACATTTGCCTTCCCAGGATGATAATCTGTCGCACAATCATAGTCCTTTAGGAACTCAATCCATCGCCTCAGTCTAAGATTGAGCTCCTTCTGGGTTGGCAAATATTTTAGACTCTTGTGGTCTGTATAGATGTAGCATTTTTCACCATATAAATAATGCCTCCATATCTTCAAGAAGATAATTCCGCTAACTCGTGTCATGAGTAGGGTAGTTCTAGTCATGTGGCCTTAACTGCCTGGAAGCATAGGCTATCACTTTCCCCTCTTGCATCAACACACACCCTAGCCCATTATGCGAGGCATCACTGTAGACCACAAAGTCTTTTTCGACACTGGTTGTGTTAACACTGGTGCTTATGTCAACATAGCCTTTAGCCTCTCAAAACTGGCTTGGCACTTGTCGTTCCAGCCAAATTTCACATTCTTGTGTAACAACTTAGTCATTGGAGCAGCTATAAGAGAGAACCCCTTCACAAATCTTCTGTAATACCCAGCTAACCCCAAGAAACTTCTAACCTCAGTTGTATTTCTGGGAGGCTTCCATTCTATCACTGCTTCTATCTTTTTGGGATCCACTCTAATCTCCTAAGCTGATACTATGTGTCCAAGGAAAGAGATCTCACTCATCCAGAAGTCACACTTGGACAACTTAGCATACAGCTTCTTTTCTCGCAGGGTTTGCAGAATAATCCTTAAATGTTCATCATGTTCTTCCCTGGTCTTGGAATACACCAGAATATCATCAATAAAGACCACTACAAACCGATCTAAGTATGGATGGAAGATATGGTTCATAAGGTCCATAAATGTTGCTGGTGCATTTGTTAACCCAAACGGCATCACTAAAAATTCATAGTGCCCACACCGAGTTCTGAATGCAGTTTTTGACACATCTGCATCCTTTACCCTCAACTGATGATACCCTGATCTGAGATCAACTTTTGAAAATACACCAGCTCCTTTCAACTGATCAAACAGATTGTCGATTCTAGGTAATTGATATTTGTTCTTCACAGTTACCTTGTTCAACTGCCGGTAATCAATACACAATCTCAAAGTTCCATCTTTCTTCTTCACAAACAGCACCAGAGCTCCCCATGGTGACACACTGGGGCGTATGAACCCCTTATCAAGCAACTCTTGCAACTGAGTTTTCAACTCCCTCAATTCAGTGGGTGCCATCCTATAAGGAGCAATAGAAATGGGTGCTGTACCCGACATTACCTCAATAGCAAACTCGACTTCCCTTTCTGGTGGTAAACCAGGCAACTCTTCAGGAAATACATCTGGGAAGTCTCTCACTGTGGGTATATCACTCAGGTTTGGCTTAGCTTGCCTAATATCAACCACGTGTGCTAGGTAAGCTTCACAGCCTTTTCTCATCAATCTTCTTGCAACCGTGGCTGATATAACATTGGACAGGAAATCTGTCCTTTCACCCACAACAGTAATCTCATTACCCTCAGAAGTTTTTAGAGAAATCCTCTTCAATTTGCAATCAACTATTGCTTGATGACGTGACAACCAGTCCATACCCAAAATCATGTCAAACTCATGGAAGGGCAATTTAATTAGGTCTGCCGAGAATTCATACCCCTGAATCCTCAACGGGTAACCTTTATACACCTTATTCACTACCACACTGTGGCCTAGTGGATTTGTGACCAGAATGTCTTGATCACTCTCCTCTACTGGAACTCCCCTCTCTGTGGGTAGTTTGATGCAAATGTAGGAATGAGTGGATCCTGGATCCACCAATGCATGTACAGAAGTGTTATAGAGGGAAAACGTACCCCTGATGACATTTGGGGCATCTTGGTCCTCCTGAGCTCTGATGGCATAGGCCCTGGCAAGTACTCTAGTATCTGGCCTCTCAGTTGACTCAGATGCAGGCCTCAGTGATGGACCAGCTACCTTAGGTTTACCGGGCTTCCTACCCCTTTGTGGTGTAGGAGCAGATCTATCAGTTTGTGTTAGAGCAACAGTAGTAATCCTCTTCGGACAATTCTTGATCTGGTGTTCTGTCGATCCACACCGTAAGCATGCACCGGTCAGTCGCCAACATTCCCCCTTATGCCACTTCTGACAATACTGACAAGCAGAAGATGCAGGGGCTGGTCCCCTAAACACCGTCCCCGGAGAGCTGCCCATTGTTGGTGTGGACCGCTTCTCCTAGGTGTGAATCGTGGTCCGCCCTCGAGATCGGCCCCACGACTGTGGTGGTCCTGAACTCTGAGCAAGAGGACCCTTACTCTTCTTGCTCGGAGCAGAAAATGTACTGGACTGACCCGGACCCCTCTTCTGCTGTCTTTCCCTTCTATTTTGTTCATTGATTTTGACCCTTTCCACTTTTGATGCTGCATCTACCAGTTTAGAAAAATCCGTGATCTCCAGTGCTGTGATCATGACTTTGATGTTGTCATTGAGCCCTTCTTTAAACCTTCGGCACCTCTCTACCTCTGTAGGGACTATCTCCCTCCCATATCTGCTCAGTTTGACAAACTCACGCTCATACTCAGCCACTGACAACTATCTCTGTCTCAGACTGATAAATTCCCTTCTTCGCTCTTTTAAATACACTTTGCTCACATATTTCTTCCTAAACTCTGTGAGGAAGAATTCCCAGGTGATCTGTTCAGGTTGCACCTCACTGGTTACTGTGTCCCACCACTGATATGCATCATCCTAAAGTAGGGACACAGCACCCACCAGGTTCTGCTCGGGGGTGCAATTTAGCTGTTTCAACACTTTGATGGTTCTATCCAACCAATTTTCTGCAGCAATGGGATCATCTTCCCTCTTCCCAAAGAAGTCCACAGCCCCATGCTTCCTCAATTTCTCCAAATGAGATTTCTGTGGTACTGGTGGAGGTTGTGGCTGTGGTTGTGGTGGTGGAATTGCCCCCATCATTTGTCGGTAGAATTCAGTCATTTGCTGAAATAATGTAAACTGAGGTTGGGCAGGTGCCTCAGCTGCTGGTGGAGCAGATTCTACCCTGCCCCCAGATTCAGCCCTTGGTGGAGCACGACTCTCCACCTCTTCCTCAACTGCTTTTTGCGAAGCAGGATCCATATCCTATTCAAAATAAGGAAACAAAGAGATCTGCATCAGCGTCACCTCAACACTTACAAATGCAATACAATGGTATGTACTCTATCTAGGCCCAGAAATGCCTAAACCGATGCTCTGATACCACTAAATGTGACACCCCTTACCAGTCTACAGTGTAGCTGAGCAAGTTATGCCACTCAGTGTGCCGGAGTACCAATTTATGTTTCTATTACAATTTATCCCTTTATAATTCATTTATTTTCAATTTTGATAAATCTGAATTTATCCGCAAATTTTATAGAAAATCCTATGCGTCTATCAGTAAATTAGAAAAACAGTTCTTCTGAACCTGTTTAAAAATACTTCTAAAATAATTTCCAATTCCAAACTCCATTATATACATTCAAGTCAATCTCAAAATCTCAACTCAAATCACAATACTATTTTCAAAACTTTTCTGTTCACTTCATCATTTGAAGCATATTCACAAATAATTCTCAACATTTCATTTATCAACATACATAATGCAGAAAACCTCAATAATATGAAATTTCATATATTTACATTAATATATAATTACAAGAGTTTATAGTTACAATCCAAACTAATACAAAATGCAAAATACAAAAGGGCCACCTATAGTCCTAATGTCCTACCATATGCAGTGCAGATGTGAGGTGACTCTGGACCCCGGATGCAGCTCTGAAGGCTCACCCCGTCTGATGTCTGCTGGGCTCCTCAGCTAGGTCTCCAGTACCTGCGCATGGCAAAAGTGACGCGCTAAGCAATTATGCTTAGTGGTGATAATATAAAATAATATAAAATAACACAAAATGAAACGAATATGCAGAATGTGTGTTTACATTTTTGGTAGACTTAACTTCTGATATTAATTTTATTATTATTTGATTAAACTTTGGTAAGGTTTATTATCATTGCCCGAGTAACCCATACTAGTTGACTGGACTGGATAAACGGGTAAACTGGCACTGGATACTAATTACCTCGGACCATCACACCATTGGTCACATTGTGTCTCCCGGTGTGCAACAGAACAGCTAATAAGCTGTAATAATCATCAGGGTTAAAACCCAAGTATATCAACTCAAATAACATAGCCAAAGGCTATTATTTCACAGAATGGCATGGGAAAGCCATGAAACATAGAATGGCATGAAGCCATATGCAGTACTGCTAATAGAACCCTATTGGCATGCCAAGCTATCCAAACCAATCTTGCTAGGTATACTAGGGCATTTTACACTTTTGAGTTTTATAATTTTTGAATTTCAAGTTTTGGTGTTACTATTCACTTCATTAGTCAACCAAAATGTTGACTTTTGCATAGACAATAGGTACATTGGTTTTAATGCTCCCAACATACCACATTTTGCATTTAAAATTTGTTGGTATTGGTTGCCAATACCATTTCTAAGCTTAATGTTAATTAAGCAGAATTTTCAGTTTTCATGCTTCATTTTTACTGTTTCATTGGTCATTCTTGCAGTGGGAATTTGGCAAAATGATCAACATGAAAGTTGTTCCTTATTTTGTCTAGTTGAATTTCCTTTTTTGAATCACTCAATTTGAATTTTGTAGCTTAAGTTATGGTCTAAAAACCACAACTGGCCGGATTGAAATTTTTCTGGACTAACCATATCTACAGTGCAGTGAGCAGTGATTGCAACTCACTTGTTGGATAGGTTCTGGTCATAATTTGGGTTAGGTTTCTTCACGAAAGTTGTTGGTCTATATCTCAGCTTGTTGCTGGGGAAATTTCAGGTTAATTGGAAATTTCTACATTGAGTTATGGCCAAATGAATAATCACTATTCATTTAGTCATTTTGCCCAAGCAGATTGCAGATCACCCGGATTAGGGCAAGCTTTTAGTCCACTTGGTTTGGTTTTATGGGCATGGTTTCTTCACCAAAGTTGTGCCATTATGTGTCTAGTTTCATTTCCAATTGGCCTTGCACCAATTGAACCTCGACAATTAAAGTTATGGCTGCCCAACCCTGCTGGACTCAAGTCCAATTCTGCAGGTCACTCCAATTCTACAGGTCACTCTAATGGCAGCCACACCAAACCCAATCCCATCACTCAACACACTTTATTTTTTATTTAAACAGAACTAAATGGTCACTAATTGACCATTAAAACCTATTTTCATCATCACATGGTCAAAATCTCATTTTTCCACTCCAAACCCTAACTCAAACATTACCACACATGCATTTTCACTTCATTTCATCAATCCACTTAGTAAATACATATTATGGGCAGCCATGATAGTCTTTTAATTTCATTAAACTCAACACAATCAAACCCTAACCATGGCTACCAAAAATCTAGGGTTTACATACAAATGGTATTCAACAATTTTTTTCTTTGTAATTTACACTCATTAAAAGTCTTTATCATGAATTTAAAGTAAAATTCATGGTTAGGTCACTAACCTCAAAGGAGTGAGATTTTCCCACTTGCTAAAGCTCTTGTTTTCCTCTTCTTTTTGCTCCTAAAAGGATCACCAAGGTGTAGGAGCAAGTTTTTGTGTTGAGAAATTTAAGTTTTAATGGATGGAAACCCAAGAAATCAAGCTTGGGTAAAGCTTGGTTATGGAGGGCAATGGTGGAGGTGTGTGTGACGGCAAAGAGAGAACAGAGAAGAGAGGTTTTGATTTTTGTTTTCTTTTCCAGCCCATTCTATCTCTTTAAATAGAGTTATGCCATGTGTCAATGTTAGATTGGGTGGGAGAACTTTAATGACATCATGATAATATCATAAATCCTTTTTCTTTCATTTTTCTCTTCATTTCTTATCTATTTAATTGCCATTAAATTTTTGACAATGTTTATTTATATTTTATGTTATATAAATTATTTATTTAACAGGACAAGTTGGCCCAAAAATCATCTCTGAAGACGAAATGACCAAAATGCCCTCTGTTTGGCTTAACAGGTCAAAATTGTCTGTACCGATTGAAAAATTTTTCTAAGTATTTTCTTGGCATTCTCATGCCATAAGAACCTCAATGACCCTTCTCTGGAGTCCCAAGAATTATTCTATAATTTTTCCTAAATTTGTTTTCTTATTAATATTTGAGTAAATTTTTGGTTCCTCACTTTAGTTTAAATATTTTTCCGAACGTTCTAGCTGTCTGGACTGACACTGGTCACCGGAACAGTATCTTGTACGGACTAGCTAAAATGAGGATGTTACATTCTCGGGAAGGACTGCGAGGTCGATTTAAACTCAAATTTCGAATCGTAAAATGTGACGCCGCGGTCCTTATGACTATTGCGAACACAGTGGAAAAGAGAAAATCACGAAAAAGAATTGTTAACCCGATCAAATAATTAGGTCAGGGATCCGGAAGAAATTTTGAATTATTCGCAAACCGGATCGAACCGGCGAGGGGCAATTTGGTCAATTGACCCCTAGAGCTGACTCCTGACCTACCTATCCAATAAAATCGGAGAAAAGAAAATTTCAAGATCAGGAATTAAATTAAAGAACTAAAGAAAAATAAAAGAAAGAAAAAAGAAAAAGAAAAAGTTGATAAAGTTTATTACATCTAAACTTAATAATTAAAATTTTAAAATTTTAGGATAATTTTTGTTTTACTAAAGGCTTAAAAATTCATAAAAGAAAAGAAAAAAAAATAAATAACACTCTTCTTCTTCCTTTTTTTTTGTCGTGACCCATGCTCACCCTCTCCCTCACCACCATTGATGAGTGAATCAAGCTTACCTAACTTTATTTTAGCTTCCCAAAATAAACCCTAAACCCTAAAAAGCTTCCAATCTACACTAGAAAGGAAGATTGAGGGAGAAGAAGAAAGGAGAAAGTAAAAGAATTGGTGGATTGTAAATCAAAGAGTTGAGGTTAGTGTTCTTCCTTCCTTCTCTCTTTGAATTTATGTTTAAGTAGCTAAGTTACACTTGGAATTAACAAATAAGTGAATAAAATCAAGCATGGTGGATCAAATAGAAATTCAGCCAGCAGTAGGTTAGGGTGTGAAATGAGTGAAGTTGATGTATTTGAATGGTTGGTTAAGTTGAATTATGTATGTAAACTATGGATTGGTGTTTGGAATGCATTAGATTTGATTTGCATGAAGATTAGGGTTTTGAACCTAGGGTTTGGGAGATAAAATTTTGAGAATTGGTCAAATGGTGGGTTTGACCTTGTTTGAGCTGAAAAATGGTCATGTATGACCAATTGTGGTGTGTTGGAAGTGTTGGAACAAAATGGAAATTCGGATTGGTTATGGACATTCTGCAGGCAGCATGACCAAGGTCCCTTTCAGCGATCAAAACTTGAAATTTACCAACCCAATTAGTGTAAGGCCAATTTGGGAATGAAACTAGACACAAAATGGCACATTTTTCATTTAGGAATTATGCCCAGAAAGTGCCCATAACCTAGTAAACAAATTGACCAAATCCAGAATTGAGTGTTCTGCCTTGTACAAAAATGACTAAATGAACAGTGTTTGTTCATTTGGCCATAACTTGGGCTAGGCAGGTCTAAATGACCTAAAATTTTACCAGTAGAAAGCTGAGATATAGATCTACAACTTTCATGAGAAACACAAGTCCAAATAATGCCCTTAACCAAGTCATTTAGCCACCCAAATTTGGTGACCTAAAACCGCTAGAACCAAGTTGGTGCCCAGAAAATCTGGGTTAGACTAATCCGGCTAGCCATGTTCAAATGGCTATAACTTGAGTTACAAAACTCCAAATGGAGTGATTCAAAAAGGGAAATAAAGTTAAGACAGTAAGGAACAATTTCTATGAAGAAAACTTAGTCAAATTCTAACAGCAATATGACCAATGGAACAGTGCAAAACAGGACACAAAAACTGAAAATTTGCAATTTTGCCTAAAAGACTTAAAATTTGAGAAAACAACCAAAACTAACAAATTATGTAACCAAAATGTGTATGTGGGTGAAATTGGAATTCCCATACCTATTAAGCATTAGAAAGTCAACAAATTGACTTGAATAGTATCGTGAATAGTAACTCCGAAATACAAATTTTAAAGAACGTCAAGTTTAGCATATTAAAGCTAGGTATAAGTAGATTTGAATTTATTTTTGGAAGTATGATAAATTGTGATACTGAAACACTGTGAAACTGTGTGTTTCAGTGGAAAGGAATACCGGAAAAGAACCCGAGGTGTCGAGTCAAGGCCAAGAGGCGACTTGTCACACCTTATCCCTTGTAAGGCACGACATGTTCCCGTAGCATACCTAATGAATTACCGAACTCCACCTATCGATAACCCATTAGTTATGCTACAAAAGATTTTAAAACAAACCATAGCTTTTTATCTTATCAATTCTTTTACGAAAAACTGCATGAGAATAGTTAAAATTCCATGTAAACATTCATTGGAAATAATGATAGATTAAATATTGCAAAAGTTACATTTTTCATAAGTCTCAAAGTAAAATACAAAATAGTTACAAACTCAAAATGTGATAGCAATGCAATGCTTTTAAATACAAACTGCTCAATGTCCGTACATCCATACATATAGATACAAAATACATCCAAAGGAATCACAAGGGTATACCTAACGTAAATACCCATAAACAATACCAAAATGCTGCTTTCAAGTCTCTCACTTGGCAGCCTTCTCCTTTCCCTTACCTGCGATAGCATAAAGAAGCTATCACTGAGTATATCACTCAGTGGTGCACAACCAATAACTTTAAAACTTAAGGTAAAACACAATTTGTCAAAGCATAATAAATCACATTTTTCTTAAGCAGGAAAACTTCACAATAGTTCTAAGTCCATAAAGGCCATTTATTGGAATAACATTTCAAATGAGAAATCATACTTTATAAATCGCAATTCACAAAGCATTAGTATTGCCAACATCAACACACAGTTTAGGCCATGACACAAAATTTCACGATCAGTGTCATGTTGTACACCACGATAAAGCAATCTCAACCTCACTAACCGTTATTAATGAGGAAAGGGCTAGCTAACTAATGAGTACTCATGTAGTCTTACCCCATTAACCGTTATTAATGGGAGACATAATCAATATCAATTATCAACTCCAAGTAGCTGTTACTATTGGGGAGTTCCGAAAGGGACTGTCATGCTAACTGTGGTTTCAAAACAGTTTTCAAAAATTTCCCACTCAACAATCACATTTATAAACCAATAAACACATTTAAATTCATCATAATATCCATAAAAAGTGGCAACACCCAAATTTCTAAAATGTAAGAGAAAAATCATATTTTAGTCAAAGTAAACTTGTTCAAAGCAAACTCATTTAATTTAACACATTCCAAGCAATTTACAAGTTTAAAAACGAAGAAAGTGTTAGTTGTGCACAAACCTTCAATGCTCTCCTTTCTCTTTACTCACTATTCCTTGTCCGTCCCAACCTCTTTCTCTACTGAAAATACACAAATAGAATACCTCAATACTAATCTCAATTGCTGCCAAGAACTCATTACATGAATGTCTAATGCATCTTAAATTAGCTTTGCAAATTTTAGAGAGTTTTGGTTTTGGGACAGCTTGGTGCCCCAATCTTTGAACCCAATTTTTACCTAGTTTCAATCATAATTTGATGAGGTGTTCTTCATGAAAATTGTTCATTTAGGTCTTAAATTTATTTACCTTTTTGAATCGCCTAATTCGGAGCTGTGTAGCTCATGTTATGACCAAAACACGGTTACTGTTCATGTTACTATTCATGCTGCAGATTCAGCTCTGGCAGATTTATCGATCCAAATTCATTTAGTAGTTTGATAAAGTTAAGTCCATAATTTGGTCTAATGTTCTGCATACAAAATGTTCTACTATGTCTTAGGTTTCCATCGGTTCAAGAATCGCCTAAATCGGAGTTTTTTAGAGAGAGTTATGGCCATTCAAAGTTTATTGTTCATATAGTAAATCTGCAATTCTGCAGATTCGGTGATTCAAATTTGCTCAGTAATTTGATTGGGTTAAGTCCATAATTTGGCCTCAAGTTCTTCATATGAAATGTTTTACTATGTCTTAGGTTTCCATTGGTTCAAAAATTGCCTAAATCGGAGTTTTCTAGAGAGAGTTATGGCCATGCAAAGTTTACTGTTCATATGGTCAAATTCCGCAGGTTCCAGAATTTTATCTCTAACTTCAAGGCTCATTTCGGATAGTTTAAGGTCATTTTCGGGGCAGGGTATCTTCACAAAAATTCTAGCCTTATGTCTTAAGTTTCATTTCTAATTGGTGTGAAACCAATTGGAGTTATGTAGCTCAATTTATGGGCTATCAAACACACTGAACTCAGTGTGCAAATTCTACCCTAGGTTCAAATTTTTCATTTCTTCAATTATTACCACTAACCAACCTCAATTCACATTTAATTCACCCAAAAATGACTATAATTTAGCATTGACACATCAATGGCACTTCCTAGCACAAACCCCACAATTTTCAAACACCAAAGTTTACAATTTTCCCTAATCCTACCATTTCATTACCTCCATTCATCAACCCAATGTCAATTCAAACTAAATAAACCTCAAATGACCATAATTTAACACTACACACACCAATTTCACTCTCTAGCACCAAAACTCTAATTTTCCCATGAACCCTAATCTCTCATAATTAAATTTATACACATTTCATGCAATTTCTTTGCCCCAATCATGTATACTACTTCAACTAAGCTTAATCTCATAATAAATTTCATTCAAAGACATCAAACCCTAACTTTTCTCAAATTTGGCCAAAACCCTAGTTTAGATTCCATACATGTTTTCTTTCATTTTCTTATGAAATTTCATACTTTCTCATGTAAATTCATCACACCCAAACTTGATTCAAAGCATATTTGGTTAATCAAGCATGAAAGAGAGAGCTTACCTCACTTGATGATTTTTCCAACTTCCAATCTCTTCCAAATCTTGCTCTTCTTCTTTTTAATCTCTCAATCAAAGATCTCTTTGATGTTTTCTTTTAGTGGGCTATGGAATTTATGAAGTGAATTGAAGTGAATCAAGACTTGGAAGGGAAAACAATGGTGGAAGAAGATTGGAGAAGAAGGGAAAAGAAAAGAGAGGGAGAAGGAAGATGGGTGGTGGCATGGAAGAAGGGAAAGAAGGAGACTTGTCTTCTTTTATACTTATTTATTCCTTTTTAATTAAATAATTAAGTTAAATTCTCAAAAGCCCATAAGTTATTAATTTTAATTAGGTCAAAAATGGAATTTAAATTCTAGATTTTTGCCTCTTTTATTTTCTTTCCACTTTTACTCTAATTTATCCCTTAATCTTTCTTTTTAATTCAATATTTTATTTTCATTTAATT